>NC_092523.1:78977878-79280909 GCF_037038585.1 Patagioenas fasciata | reverse complement strand
AATACAAGAAAAATCTCTGCAGGCTTAAACAGGGTGTTTCGGTCTGAATCATTTTGCAGGTATTTGAACGCACAAACGTATGCATGAAAAACAAACCAAACACTGACATTAACACACAAACAGACTGGGAAAAGCCACAGGTATTCCTGGAATGAGGAAATCTATTCCACAGTTATTAAAAAGAACCATTTCATGGAGGTTTTCTTCTCTCAAGCTAGAAATTCAGCAGATGTCCTTGCAAATTAAGAAGGAAGCATCTATTTCTCCTTTCTGTTGAGGCTTTCTGCTGGCTGGGAAGAAATAACCTTCCAAAGGTGACTGTCAGCCAGATTATTGGCAAGCAACGTTCTTGTGATTCCAACAGCGAAGAATAAGAGACAAGGGCAAGTACAGCTCTGGGTTTTTTTCCTCCCAATATAGCAATCTGCTTTTATTTTTACACAATCGCCATTATTTCCATTAGGGACATCCTTTGAAAAGTTCTTCACCATCGAAGATTAAACTTGACGAAGCAGGATGAAGAATTGCTCCAGACTGCAACATTTGGAAGTTCCAAGTCCCACTCTGCCATCAGATGTTGATCACAATAACACTGATCTGGCTGTACTTGGCTCTATTCAGATGGAAAAGCCAGTATTTTCCAAGTGCCACCTTCACTTCTGTACTTGCAGCCATCAATAGTATTTCTTGACCCCCAGTGCAGTTTCTGCAGAGCAAGAAGATATAATAAAAGAAAATTAAAAACAAACAGAGAAACAAACAACAAACTAAAAAAACTCATCACCACCAAACACAGGACCATCAAGACCTTTGCCAGGGTAATATTTTAAGAAAGATTTACATCTTCATGGTTCAGAGGTGAGGGTGTGATTCCCCCTGGCAAACAGCACCAGCTATAGGGTTTTGATCAACTTATCCTTAAAATTAACTTATTGAAATCAAACTTTTTTTCCTTAGTTTAGCAGAGAATGGGCATGTTTTTGAGCAAAAACATCATCCTTAGGCTTATCTGTAGTTTGACTAGGCTATGATGTATCAAAAAGATCATTGCAATGTGCTGCAAACAGGATCATCGCAGGACATTAGACAGGGTGGTGGGGTTTGGTTGGTTGGTTGGTTGGTTGATTGGTTGGTTGGTTGGTTGGTTGATTGGTTGGTTGGTTGGTTGGTTGGTTGGCTGGTTGGTTGGTTGATTGGTTGGTTGGTTGGTTGGTTGGTTGGTTGGTTGATGGGTTGGTTGGTTGGTGGGTTGGTTGGTTGGTTGGTTGGTTGGTTGGTTGATTGGTTGGTTGGTTGGTTGGTTGGTTGGTTGGTTGGTTGGTTGGTTGGTTGGTTGGTTGGTTGATTGGTTGGTTGGTTGGTTGGTTGGTTGGTTGGTTGGTTGGTTTGTTTTTCCTCAGTCAAATTCTATAAATGGGAGAAGTTGCTTCAAAAAGATTGAACTTTATCCACATCGATAATGGGGATGTTCACTCATAGAGTGATGACCGAGCAATTCTGTGACAGCAGCTTTAAGCCGTAGGGTGATGTTTAAGGCAAGAAATCTAAGTGATGCTTTTGTAGCCTTTTCTCTCCACACATCACAACTCTTCCCAGCATCAATAGGCTCACCCAGGTCATCTTGCAAATCTATTGTTTTGACTCTAAATTACCAAAATACAAGAGATGTGTTAGAAAGACTTATAAATTTTAAGGTGGAGTTTGCTTGCTTTTTTGTTTTGTTTTGTTATTTAAAAATCAGAGCTTGCTTTCCTAAAGCATCATGGACAAGGCTTTCTGGTTTTGTCACATCTATATGATTGTATGCACAACTTTCTTAACTACATAGGGGAGAAACAAGCGTTTCCTCTCTCCGCCTCGCCTTTCTTTTAGAGTGCCAGACAGTTTCAAGTATTACAGATCTTGAGCAACCATCAGTACCATTCTTAGGGTGACAGATGGAAATTGTCATTATTTCTATAAACATTTAAAGTAGCTTAAGCAATTTCTATTAATACTTTGCTGCTTTATAAATACCTTAAGTAATTCGCTTTCTCAGTTGGCTGTAATGACCACAGAAAGTAAAATGAGGAATCAACAGGCTTTATGGCATGTCTTCCAAATAGGAAGTGACTGTGGCTTTTGTTTTCCTATATGCTAAATTTTAATGATACATATATAAAGCCCACGCAATCATATATTTACCACCAGAAGGTTTTACGCTGGGAAATATATCACAGTTCCAGTGATACAGCATAAAGTGATTTTAGTCTTTTAAGGGCTAAAGGCTGAAGCTATTTCACGAAGCAGAATTTGAAGGGAGCTGATAGCATACTACCAAGGTCTGAGCATGCATATTTATTCAGTAATACTTCTGTAACAATTGATTAAGCTGGACTGAAGTGACACCTGATTTTAGTGGGGAAAAGGGGAGGGCAGTTTTTAAACCTGGGTGGGTTTTGTGTCCGCTTTACAGCACAGGCCTCTTGAAAGGCTTTAGAACCACATCAATGCATGAAGTATGAGCCGAGGAACTCACAGGTTTGTCCTGAAGCAGCCTGGCTTTAGAACCACATCAATGCATGAAGTATGAGCTGAGTACCTGCTCTAAACCCTGCAGAATGCAAGGAAGCCAAACTTCAGAATATTGGGAGCAGTCAACACGGAGGGAAACGTTTCTCTGTTGAGTATTATACTAAGATATGCAACTCCTTCCCAAGTAAAAGGCATTTACTGGTCGTTTGAACATCTCCCTGTCCAAGCCAGCACAGCGTGACATTTTAATACAAGCCACCCAGAGGATGCCAGCTGCTGAGGAGAAGGTGAAGGAAAAGTCCTTTTGTTTGTTTGTTTGCTTTATCACTGGATTATCTGCTACCTGCTACCGTGGCACATACATTTTCCTATAGATGATAACCCTGACCTGCACTGCAAACATCTGCATTTTCGGAAGGCTTTAACACGCCTGTCACACACACACACCTCGGAGGAAGTTCTTTTGAAGTATCTTTCACAGCAAAGGTCACTGACAGGAGAGCTGTCTCCCCGATTATTTATATATCAGAGGGCTAGGCTTTGCAGTACATTTTCGTCCCCATTTCTTAGCAAGGGGCTGTGCTGGTAGCAGACTTTGATTAAAACTTTAACTGGCCAAGGCAGGCAGTTTCACAAAGGAGGACGCCAAAGACGTGCTCTGCGGGCACGCGTGTTGCTGTAACAACCCCTTCCTCCTGCCAGAGCGTCTACTGTGCCTCCACTCGCAATAGAAATCGCAGTCACTGGGAAAAATAAACCAAAATACACACAACCAGCCAGAAAACAAAACCCAAACACACAACTCAGAGGTTGCTGGGGCTGGGAGTTGCCTTTACTGTACACAAATGCTTACTATATATCAGCCTCATGTCTCCACATTCTAACAGAATTAAAAGGGGAATTAGTTTTGAAGGGGTAGGACAAGGAAATTAATTTATAGTATTTTATTAATTCCTTTCTAATTAATTTATAATAATTTTTGAAATACAGTATAAAAGTTGTACCGACAAAGCTGTCCACTGTTACTTCAGATTCCCTAATGCACCATGTCCAGCCTCCAGCTGTTGCTCTGGAGCAGCACGAGTCCTAATTTCCTGATTCTATTTTTTCACCTTTTTAATCCTTGGCATCTGCCTTTCAAGTCTGGACTCTTGTAGCAAAGTCAGAGCTGCCGGGGTCCCAGTGGAATGAAGTTGAATGTGTAAAAACCCTTCTAAAAGGATCCCAGTCACTTTGCATTATTTGCCTTTGTCATTCTATCGGTTTTTCTGCCAGTCGTGTGTTGAAAGCTTTTCTTGCAGTGAAAGAAGTTGTTTGACTTCTGTAACAGAGCAGAAGTGTTTTGGGAGTCCATACGTGGTGCTGCCATACCCCGGTCCATTCAAATTGCACTGCCACAGCAATGAAATTCAGTGTTATGCTCTTGATTTTACAGTTAAATCGCACCCGCGACATATTGCGGTTTTCTGATGCTTTTGTTCGTCAGACAAACAGTGACGGCGTTTGCACAGTTGAACTAACACTACCTTTTGTGGATGTACTTCTTTCTCGCCTTTATGTGATGGCATGTTACCATAGAAACTAATAAAGACAATTACTCACCTACACCTTATCTGATGCTTCTCTAGCGAATAGTTTTTCAAGGCTTGGTGTAGCCAGGGCACTGAGATGCCTCAGCTCTTCTTATTCTAATGAGCAAAGCGGAGGGCAGAGGGAACTCCAGATTTCGTTTGCTCTGTTGGAGCCAATGTCTTTCTATTTGTGCGTAAGTGTTAGTTTTGGCTACTTTTCCTCCCTCTCCAAGATTCTGTCTTCAGTCATTTGCTTGTTATCTAGTTCGGTCTGTTTAAAAACTGCATTTAGAATTGAATGGACCTATGAGGAATTGATCTTGACAGCAAGAAAACAAAAAGGCTTCAAGAAGGTATAGCAACAGCAGGTCCGTATTTTATAGCCTTACAAATGCTATAATTTGCTTATTTCTTCTAGATTGGAATCAAAGTAATATTAATGATTTTGGCCGCTGAAGATTAAGAGACTTTTGTAGATACGTTAGAGGCAAAATGAAGCAAAGTGGTGGAGTGTTTTATTACATCCTCACTGGAACACTGTGATGGACAACACACAAACATACACATAATATAAGTAAAAGCATATAGCAAAATTGAAGCTGAAGAGAATAAAATAATAAAAGTACACCTAATTTTAATTATGGAAATCACTATTTTAATACTAAGAACAAGTAGGGCCCTGAGAGATGTTGTGGATGCAAAATTATTTTGATACTCATGAAACACTGCAATAAGGAATTTGCAAAATACCAAGGAGATATTTCTTTTCCTGCAACACAGTAGGATTTTTGTATATAGCCTTTTGAATGTGTGAAAACTTCTGAGGAGGTGTCTGTACTTAATTATTAGCACAGTATCAAATAGCTTCAGTCTGCAATTCTCATCAAATGATTAAAGAAGCCAGGGAAAACATTGCCAGCCTTTTGACTGTGCCAGATTGCTAATGGCATTAAGTCGTAAAAGTATTTGTGTTTCTTAAAATGCAACATGTATGTCACCCACGAAAGTATGAAGAAAAGTCAAAGAAACGTAAGATTATTTGAAAGGAAAAAACACCACAGGCTCATCATAGAATAACATAGGATTTTTATTAACCAATTATCTTCTGCCAGGAAGGAAAGAAAAACTGTAAGAGCCCTTTATGTTCCCTTCAAATATGGAAATATCTGAGTGTGCACCTCTACAGTAAGGTTTAAATTAAAATTCCATATAAATATTCAAAATCAATATTTTTTCCATCAAATGTAAACGTAAACCCAATGCAAACTAAACCAAGGAACAATCAAATGTGCATTAAATAATACCAATAGAATCCCACAGTACTGTTTTATGAACTGCCATAACTCTTCAAAGTAACCCACAGAAACCACATCTGATTAAAACACCCAATACAACACTGCTTTATATTCTCCGGAGACAACAGTGTTTGTATCCAAAGGCTGTGTATTTTCTTTCCAGTCAGTGTACAAAGACTGAATTTGAAACAATCAGGTTCTTATTGCACACAAGTTACAAAAGCTCAAAACAATTAAAAAACATGAGTATAAAAGGGATAAATCAGAAGACATTGGGTATTGTTGTAGTAAAATCAAAGGCTACGGTTATGCCTCGAACATCTTCAAATATTAAATAATATTTGCCTGTTAAATAAGAGTGTGAATTTAACTCATTTGTGGTTTTGTAGGGTAAAAGCACTAAAATCGCCAATTAACTTGTCCAATCAGATCTTAGGTATCCATTTTACAGATTCTTTTCAGATCTTAACTGGGACTTAGGTACCCTGGGGAAAACACCTTCACTCTTGTAAATCTTGCTGACTCGTAAGTTGCTTTTTAAAGTGTGTTCTCTCTCAGAATAAATATTCTCCTCTATTTTTAAATTGAAGTTCCCATCTAAATCATCAAAGTGAAATCCTGGACTAGCAAAAAACTCCCCATCGCCTCATGTAGAAACGTCCTCCTTTCAATAGACTTGGACAGTGCACTAGTTATACTTAATCTTCAACTGAATATTTCCCTCCTTTTTCTCATCTTCATTATTCTTTTAAAGCCTCTAATTCAAGTAAACTACACAGTATTGCCAATTACATTTTAAAAATTGGTTTCAGTGCTATATAACAACTAGCCTTGTGGTGAACTGTTATTGAAATCAAATGGACGCTTAGCAGCACATAATACAAAAATCAATGTCCTTCAATTTTTATAGTGGTCAGTAGTTTAAAAAATACCATCCTGAACAGCAGGATACTCATAAACAAGTACAAAATGAGGAAATGATCAGATAAAACATTCAATTTTAATACATAAAGCAGAAAAATTGAGTTAAAAAAACCAAGTCTAAAGCTCTCTAATGGCCATTGGCAGAATTAAAGAACATGTACAATTTTCAAAAATACTCAGAGATGGCCGAATTTTAATTCTCCCCAGATCAGTTTGAATTTCAGAGGCCAAGCTGTTTGTGGAGATATTTGCACAGATGTTTTCTCCCCGGAATCGTGGTCCTTCATCGGGAAGGAAAACCAACCCATGACTCTATGAACTAAACGCAGCTTTGGACGCAGGGTCCAGGTGGTGACTCCAGCGTTTCCTGGTGGTTTGGAGTTTGTCAATACCCAGAGTGAGGACATTCCCGTGGTTGCACGAAATACAATTATACAAACTGACTTCAGACAGTTAGAAATGACTACACATTCGGGAAACAATTTGATTTGGTGCTACAATTTGATTTGGTGCTACAATGCAATTGTGTCGTTCTGCTTATACTTACCTGTGAGATACAGATAACACCCGGGTAATAAAAAGATGCACATTCACTCAGATGCTGTTTGATCAAAATACTGCACTACACTTATCCATACCTTGCGGTGTTATGTGACCATTTTATCGCCTTTCTTGTTATTCCAAGAGATTTACTTTATAAATATTACTTCAGTGTATTTCACAGAAAACGGCTCTGCGCCACCAGCCTCGGAGCAGAAGCAGAGCTCTCAATCTGTCACCCTTTACTATCCCATTAGATTCTTCCCAGCTATAAAACATCTGTTCTCCACTTACACAGATTTTTATATACTGTTGATCCTCTTGCTTAAACAACATCAGATGCACCACTGATTAAGGAGTTTGATTGCTTATATTCTCCTTGTAATATTGATCATCCCTACACACAATCTGTAGAGTATGTACAAAAACATTTCTTTTCCATACTCTTAACCATGGGAAAGAAATAGATTTTCTTTTAAAAAACTAATTATTTGAGAAACAAACCCTGATGGTATAGCTAGACTTGAGTGGGAAGGCTGTTTCCTTATAATTTCTATCTATTTGGGGGTTTTGATAAGTATTTATAAACAGATATAAGTGAAAATACCTTTTATACGTCATACCTTTCAAACAAGAAATATGAATGGAATTGTTTATGTTAGAAAAAAAAGACTATTTGTTACATTTCCAAAGCAGCGAGAGTTGTTTTACTTCAATGGGATTCTTCACATGCTTAAAGTTACGCAGAGAGTTCCGAACCCTTTTGAAATCAAGTTTAGGTAAGAAAAAGAATACAAACTAACTTGCAGTTTGTATTATGCCCTCATATAAAGTGCATTGGCATAATGGAAAAATAAGAAGAAATTAAAATTCTACTGCTATTATTGATATCCGTATACATTTGGATGCTACCCTATAAGGGCTTTTTCAATGTGATAAAAGCAGGCTCAGATCAGGTGGTGCATTTGTTTAGACAGATGCTGAACTAAGTCTGAGGGTCTTTTTGGTTGGTTGTAAATGAGCTGTACCAACCCACCAACACAACTGGAGCCTTCAGTTGGGAACTGGAATGTTTTCTGTGAATGTACTGCTTACAGCACAACAGCTTGGGGAGAAAATATGAACCGCTTCAATTATCAGCGATTAATCAGTGGTGCCTTCTTAAAGCAGAAATGACCCTGTGGTGCATCTTGTCTACATAATCAGCAAAACTCCATAACTAAATTCAGAGAGACATAAGGGTCACAATACAATATATAAGAAGATATTATTTACCCACTAGAAAATCTCGTGGAGTATTTTGTGCTCTATAACCTCTACGTGCATTTGGAAAACCAATACATATGACACCTGCTCCATCCATCAGTCTCCCAAATCTTTCATAGTTAAGATTGACCCGAACAGGTTTTCCATCCTCAGGGATCAGAGACCTTAAAGCAAGTTTATTGTTGCCCTGCTTTCCTAGGACAAGGATTATCCTGAGAAATCCTCAAAAGTCCTCCCTGTGTATAGGATTAAGAGGAAAAAAACCCCATACATAGGGTAATGATTTGGTGGTAATGAAGGCAACAAAACCAGCAAGTCCAAAAATACTTCACGGCTGTACAAAATGCAAGTGACAGCTGTGGTTATGGAGAATCTCAGATTTATAGGAAATTTATACTGGTAAAAGTTCTTTTTCTTTTGATACAGAGAGATATTTTAGGTATATTTTAAAAAAAACTAATAAGCACAAAATATTTCCAAAATATTTCAATAAGTTCCTTTATCATGAACTTTGAAACAACAGAAGATCCTTAAAGAAGAAGATAATGAAAGCCAGGTAGGTGCCCTAGACTGCAAATCTCAGGCCTCTCACAGAGAAGGGATCGGTGCTATACTTCATGTGATAAGGAGGTAGTATCATATGCATCAGAGCGGATACACTCGCACAAGCTGTTCAGAGGAAGCACGATCCAGACAAAAAGAGTTTACTAGGTTAAAACCAGCACACGGCATTTTTATCTGTTAAAAAATGTCAGCGAGATAGCGTTCTGCAGCTGAAATTTCTGAATGATCCTAAAAGTGCCTTGCATAGGACACACGAGGGTAAACGCTGTTCAACGGCAGGCATGGCCTGCGTGATTTGAACATGTTCTTCTCCTGAGGGATCTCTGTCAACACCAAAATACCTCCTGGAAATGAAGCTGGGAGAAGAATTGCACTGGTATTTTCACCATGTTTTCCCACTCTGTGCTGCCAACCTCATCTGGTAGAAGCTTCAAGTAGCAAATTCTCCTCCAGACAAAAACCATCAGTAGAAAAGAAAAGAAGCCATAGGATGTATTTTGTTAACATGCTCAGATACAGAACTTACGCTTTCGGACGCTTTCAAATACCTATAAGAAGACTCCTCTGGATTTTTTGCTCCAGGTATCTATTTCAAAGTTCTGTTAGAGGTCACTGTTGCTCTACTGGACTTCATTTCTGACCTATGTAGATGCTGAAGAATTTTGCAGGGATTATTTTGCTTTTGAACGTGAAGGAGAAAAAAAGAAGTACATTTGCTATAGATTGCGATGTGATGTTTTTGCTAGGTCATATATTTTGTCTTTTCTATAACAATTTCTGATTTCAGAAATTTCCTATTCATAAACTGAGACTTGAAGGCCACAAGCCCATTCACTGGGTGATTTAGCATAGTCTACCTGAAATCAAGGGTGTACTAATCAAACCGGTGGAGACATGGCACGATGTTATATCATATAAACTACAGTACTGATTTGTAAAGATTCATACCGATTCTTATTAGTTCACAGAGTACATTGTGTATTTAACACTTGAAACTGAACCATTTAGCGCAGACAAAAATCGCTGGTTCCAAACTGGTCTTTAGGAAAGGGGAAAAACCCCTCCATTTTTATGCAGTGATTGCCACGAACTTGTAGGACAAACACGAATGTCTCAGGGTAACCTTTCAAATGCTTCTGCAAACCTCACGCGAACATCTTCATCTGGATATATTTCAAAATTTCCAGAAAATAAGACATATAAGGAAAGCCCTTAATTTCTGTGGATGTATTTTGGGATGAAAAGTAATAAATGTAAGGGTCTGGATTAATAACCAAAAGGAAACGATTCCAGCTGTTTCATTTTATATATAGACCATTGGTCTATCTTCAAAAGGCAGTGGAAATTTATGTTGTAGGATACGTTTGGATGCTGCTAAATAGCCTAAATACATTATGTAAAAACTCTAGTAGGGGAAAGATAAGTCTAGAAATGATATAACATTGCAGGTGTGGTTCTATTAAATTACTAAAACATATTTAGGGCATGGATTTAACGCTTCTTTTCAAAAAATGGGACACTGCTACAAATGGAAACAGCTTTTCTTCGGGGATTTCCTCCTCCTTAAAATGCCCCCCATCGACCCAAAAGATATGCAAGCAACAAGAAGCAAGTTTCAGTAGAAATATCAGAGTTGTTGTACAGGAATATATAAAAACAGGGAAAAAAAGGTACAGCCACGGAAAAAATAAGAAGTGCCTTTTCCCAGTGGTGTCATGTCTTTGGATATGTACAGCCTTGGAGAAATGTATACATCATTTTATACACGGAACTCTTAAAAAACTAAAGCTTTTTAGTACAAAGGAATCGATTCGCTGAAAGAATGTCCACATGCTGTTGCTTTATGATTTACTATATACACAAGAGGATCAAAGGACCTCTGTTTTACAGTTACTGCTGTACTGTACATTAACATGTGGCCAATACCCTTCTCGGGGAGAGATTTACACTTAGTATTACAGATAACAGTGCTGAAAATACTGATACAAAACAGCTTCAAGATGACATTTTAAAAATATCCCTCACTTTAATTGAAGTGTTTTCTCCAGGTATTTTTTTTTTCTTTTTTGTTTCAGCTTTATAAAAGATTCTTCAAGAAAATAGTAGCATTTAAAATGTTCTTTTTCAAATGCATTGATGGATGCTTTTTTTAATAAAATGTAATCCAAAAGTCCATTTTTTCCAGGAAAAAAACCAACTATAGACACAATGCATTGTTAAAATGTTATAATACAGTTAAAATTGAAGAGGTTTTTTTGGGGGTATATTTTTTTTTAAATGTAGTATAGTGCATTTGTATCCTGGAAAAAAAAATCCTTGATTACAGTGTACGTTAATTTATTTACAGATCTGAAATACAATTGCATACATCAACTCTTGAGATGAGCAAGGCTGAAATGTCTTGTTAATACGAACCAATTGTCCTCGCAGTCTACCTTAACCTTAGGACACTGCTCAGATCAAAACATGATTCTGAGTGGTGAAATTCTCTTATTACTATTCTTTACTTTTTCTGGTAGACTTTAAACTGAGTTTTAATGCAGGACTGAGAGTCTTGAACACCCCGACTTAATCACCACTGCAGAATATTTAGACAAAACCTGCTCTCTTCAACGTCAGATAATGCCATAAAATTTGCTCTCACCAAATTAAAATCCTCAATAAATAGAACCTTGAAAGTTTAAGCTGCTGAAACAGCTTTACCAAGCTCATGGTCTGATTTTTTTCTTAATCTAACCAATCCTTGTATTAACCTGAATATTAAATAGTTACACAGATGTATTTAACACCAGGTAAAATTTGTATCATTAATTGATTTTATATGCCCTATTTGACTTACCTGTTATGAGTTGCAGCTATTTCAGTGGCTACAGAAGCTTCATTTCTCATTCTGTGCTATTTCAGTCAAGTAACACTGGTTTGTTTCTTTGTGTGAGAAAGTGCTGCACCCTTGTCTTTTGCTATTAATTCCCAGTCAAAGAGAGAGGTGACTTGTCTCAGATCTGCCTCAAACATATTTAAACGTGCCAGATTATTTATAAACCAACTATATTTCCTATTATCACTGAAATACATTACCCTCCATCAGAGAGGCTGTAAACTAAGCGTCATGTTCAGTATATGCCACATGTTTAGAATACCTTGAGATGCCTGTTCCCGAGCCCTCTGGAAGGGGAAAACAGGACCTTTTGTTACTGACAAGTCTCCAAGCTCCATGGTGTGATCGGATGATTTCATTAGCGTCAGGTTCATCTCACTAGTCCAGACTAGCAAACCCACCGAGTTGGTACAAACCAGGCCATTAAGCGCAGATGATCTGCAGAAATGATGACTTACGCAGGTAATTTGGACCGGGTAATGAGACAATTTCTCTTTCTCCCATTTTTAGTTTGTGAAGTGAAATGAAATAATACGATGCATTACTTAGCACAGAACGTCACACTGCGTTGTGAGTGATCCAGCGCCTGGAAAGCACAAACATCACCACAACTTGACACGTTCTCGTTGAATGAAACCACTTGAACAAATGTAGTTAAATAAAGGTGGGAAAGGGGAAGGGAAGGTTGAGGAACCAAGCTGACCTCCTCAGTTTGGGACCCAGTTACTGACTTAAATACCTTGTGAGCCTCTATGAACCTTGATGTCAGAGGAAAATCAGTCACTTCCTCTCTCTACCTGTGCCATGAGGCATCTGTAAAACACTTACAGCAGGAAGCAGAACACACTGCTACAAGTGAGCAAATTGCACTGTTTTGAGGAAAAAAAAGAGTAAAAAGAGGGTCCTCAAAGACTTCTGACTCCTTATTTCCTTAGTTTCTATAAAATTCAAGAGGATTTACTAATTACTTATCTATTCATTCCTCACATCTACTTTAACAGTAACATTATTAAACATACACAATATTATTTAAGACCACCTCCTAGACCTTCAGGGAATAATAAAGGCTTATAGAGAAAAAAAATAGATATATTTAACCAATACTGGACTAGCAATGCCAGCCAAATAGTCCCCTTTATTATACCCATGGTGACTTTCACATGACAAACCAATCTAGTTCTTTAACAATCTAGTTCATCCTTTTGCCACAGTCCCAGATAGGAAAGTATAGAACCTACAGACAACATTCATTTGTTACTTTATTTTTTTCCGCGTGAAAGTAGCAGCAGATAAAAAACGAAGCCTGAGCTTATGTTCCTCTTCAACCAGCTCTCCATGGCAAGAACACAAGCACCTCTTCACCCATCTTGTTGGCCTAAAGTCTGCAGCTCCGCTGTGTGTAAGTTGTGGTGGAGGAAAACGTTTTTCCTGCTGTACATGTGTAAAGAGATGGGTCCCCTGGGCGGCTGCCCGAGCCTCCCCGTGAACGCCGTGTGCTGCCGAGGGACAGCTTGGTCTTTTGGAGCTCCTGAGAACATTGGGTAGATGTCTACCTTGGGCGTTGGCTTTGCCGCACTTGGCGCCGCGGTGGCCAAACCGTTCTGGGTGACCTCCGAAGAGAGGGGTTCGTAGGTGCCTCTCGTATGCTTGATGACTTCCACGATCTCCTCCTCTTTGAGGAGCTTGCTCAGACACAAATCAGACAGCTGGCAACTCTTGCTTTCGTAGGCTTGGTTGCCCGATGAGTATCTAAAAGGGTCCTCGGTGGGAGTATGTGCTGACTTTCTGTCCCTTGTGCTGAGATTTTGGCTCACCGTTCTGTTTGGATATGTAGCCTGGGGAAACAAAGGAAACAACCAAAAGTATCAGTAATAAAACAGAGCAGGAAAACAGCGTAAAATATTTAAACCGCTTCTCGCTACAGATGTACAGCACATGGGGCTGGCAGATTAAAATAAAGGATTAATCTCAAATGCTGGTGTAACTCTCAAAGCACTGCTAGAATAAAACAGAAATATTGTTCAGGCATATTTAACAAAAGTAATATTGAAAAATGCTTATTATAGGTAATGATCTGGGCATTTTCTTAAGAAAAATAGTTTAAATCAAAGGAGGTTTTTTTTGGAGCATAATAAATGGATAAAATGGTTCCATGAATTGTAAACAGATTTTCAAAAGCATTTCACATGATGACAAGAATTTTGATTGCATAGAGTTCAACTCTTAAATACTTAGAAAATGTAAAAGAATATGTGTAATGAATATGTTCATGCCTCAGTTAAGCTCAGAACATGCTCAGTTTTCATTGTCTCTTGGATCTAGGTGTTTTGTAGTGCACTTACACTTCCATACATGCCAAAAATCTCTGCCAGAGCAGAGCAATGATTTTATTTCAGTTGCCTGCAAAAAATACAAAGTAAGGAGGGTTCCAGCATTTTGATGCTGTGTGAGCATAGATGCATTTGTATTTGTTTAAATAAGGGGAATTTATCTGTACATGCCAAGCTCCTGAAGGAGGTGGCCCAAGAGAATAGTACTTAAGACAATCCCCTGTCGCCATGAAGCAAAAGCAGCACTTCTTCACCTCCTTCTTTTTAATTCACTCCAGAATGAAGTTAGCAATTTGATTTTGCAACAGCATGGAATTTTCCACTCATGCTCATCTGCTTGTCCACAATAGTAATGTTTTAGTAGAACTTCAGACTAAGTTGTTCAGCTGTTTAGTATCATAAAGACGTAATTCCTCATTTGCCGCTGTTGATTTTCATCATTTTTCTGCTGATCTTTCGTCTAATGTATCAAGACAATCAGCTTTTTTTCCCATCTGCCCCACTTCATGTAAGCTGCAAATTTAATACGAATATTCTCTAGTCCGTCATCCAGATGGAAAATTAATAGTTTGGAACACTATAAAACCCCTACTTACTGTAGCCTTCTCTTTTAACATTGAGCCACGGGTATGTAATTTCCAAGACCAGTTTTCCACTTTACTCTCTATTTGCTTAATTCAGTCTGCACAGTATGTTTATAAAACAGTATCATGAGCCTTACTAAATAAAAGCAAGAAATCTGACATCTCCAGCTTTTCTTCTAGCCACAAGGCCTGTTACTGTGCTGTTGAATGAAATTAGATTGGTTTGGCAATCGATTTGATTCGTAATCCATGTTGGGTCTTGTTCATCTCATTCTCTTCTGTGTGCTTACAGTTTGCTTATTCGCCTCAAATTTTTGCCTGAGAATGGATGTTAAACTGATGGAAAACATTATCATATATTTGAGATGAACCATAACCTCCTGCCAACACTCACAAAAACAGACACTGATCCTGCATTCTGATCAGTATCTACTTGTTTTAATGAAAACACCTCAGAGCTTTCCATGGTGTATACACTGCTCAGTATGAAGTCCAGCTATTAAGAACCTTTTTATATCATTTTTTTTCTAACTTGATCTTGATGAAATGCTCTGTTTTGAATATTTAGCACTCCGGTGTTTATTTCCTCTTCATTATCAAGGCGATTTTTTACATGACATATTTCTATTTAGAAAATACATGCCGGGTTTGTAGGTCTCCAAAGTATTTAATTCTTCTTGTTGGCCAATGGGGAGGGACAGTGTGTATGTATCAAATATTTATTAATACATACTTGGTGATGGAAATTTTTAGCTTTGTGAAGCTAGAACGTGCTGAAATTCCCCTTGTACTAAAGAATTACACAAATGGTGACAAATTAAGAGTTCGTTTACTTAGATTTTAAAACATCAATAGAAATTTAGATTGTGCCATCAGTATTCTAAGACATTGGTTTGACTGTATCTCCGGCAGTAAGACATGGGTGGTTAACAAGGAAAGGCAGACCTGTTCTATCAGATGCATAGTTAGACGTGAAATGAACAGAGGTTTTAATAGAAACACTGCCAAAAAGCAACACTATCATTGTTATCTATGACAAATTACTGAAAAATAGCTTCTAATCAGGAAAAGAGAGAACAGTGGCCAGATGGGAGTCAAAATCAACAAGAAATCCCCTCCCTTTCCCCCTCCCCAAATGACATTACTCTCCCTCCAAAATATTGTCAATAAAAACTCCAATGCTGCTTTGAATTCCATGCAAGTTATATTTTGCTATCATTCAAACATTTGAACAAATATCGCAACACACAGAACTGAAAATAATTATATGCTGTTGTTTATTTGTCATTCATCTCCTTCCCTTTGCTTTTGCAGGGGCTCAGCTCGAACCAATGGCTTCTTCACCCCAGAAATCCCCAAATGCTGCCCTATGCTCTGCCTCGCTGCGGACCCAGGGAACGGGCTGCAAGTTACGATGAAATGTGAATCTGAAATTGCTTTCAAAATGTAGCCCATTTTAAATGTTTGGAGAGGGGGAAAAAAAAAAGGGGAGGAAGAAGGGGAGGAAGAAGGGGAGGAAGAAGGGGAGGAAGAAGGGGAGGAAGAAGGGGAGGAAGAAGGGGAGGAAGAAGGGGAGGAAGAAGGGGAGGAAGAAGGGGAGGAAGAAGGGGAGGAAGAAGGGGAGGAAGAAGGGGAGGAAGAAGGGGAGGAAGAAGGGGAGGAAGAAGGGGAGGAAGAAGGGGAGGAAGAAGGGGAGGAAGAAGGGGAGGAAGAAGGGGAGGAAGAAGGGGAGGAAGAAGGGGAGGAAGAAGGGGAGGAAGAAGGGGAGGAAGAAGGGGAGGAAGAAGGGGAGGAAGAAGGGGAGGAAGAAGGGGAGGAAGAAGGGGAGGAAGAAGGGGAGGAAGAAGGGGAGGAAGAAGGGGAGGAAGAAGGGGAGGAAGAAGGGGAGGAAGAAGGGGAGGAAGAAGGGGAGGAAGAAGGGGAGGAAGAAGGGGAGGAAGAAGGGGAGGAAGAAGGGGAGGAAGAAGGGGAGGAAGAAGGGGAGGAAGAAGGGGAGGAAGAAGGGGAGGAAGAAGGGGAGGAAGAAGGGGAGGAAGAAGGGGAGGAAGAAGGGGAGGAAGAAGGGGAGGAAGAAGGGGAGGAAGAAGGGGAGGAAGAAGGGGAGGAAGAAGGGGAGGAAGAAGGGGAGGAAGAAGGGGAGGAAGAAGGGGAGGAAGAAGGGGAGGAAGAAGGGGAGGAAGAAGGGGAGGAAGAAGGGGAGGAAGAAGGGGAGGAAGAAGGGGAGGAAGAAGGGGAGGAAGAAGGGGAGGAAGAAGGGGAGGAAGAAGGGGAGGAAGAAGGGGAGGAAGAAGGGGAGGAAGAAGGGGAGGAAGAAGGGGAGGAAGAAGGGGAGGAAGAAGGGGAGGAAGAAGGGGAGGAAGAAGGGGAGGAAGAAGGGGAGGAAGAAGGGGAGGAAGAAGGGGAGGAAGAAGGGGAGGAAGAAGGGGAGGAAGAAGGGGAGGAAGAAGGGGAGGAAGAAGGGGAGGAAGAAGGGGAGGAAGAAGGGGAGGAAGAAGGGGAGGAAGAAGGGGAGGAAGAAGGGGAGGAAGAAGGGGAGGAAGAAGGGGAGGAAGAAGGGGAGGAAGAAGGGGAGGAAGAAGGGGAGGAAGAAGGGGAGGAAGAAGGGGAGGAAGAAGGGGAGGAAGAAGGGGAGGAAGAAGGGGAGGAAGAAGGGGAGGAAGAAGGGGAGGAAGAAGGGGAGGAAGAAGGGGAGGAAGAAGGGGAGGAAGAAGGGGAGGAAGAAGGGGAGGAAGAAGGGGAGGAAGAAGGGGAGGAAGAAGGGGAGGAAGAAGGGGAGGAAGAAGGGGAGGAAGAAGGGGAGGAAGAAGGGGAGGAAGAAGGGGAGGAAGAAGGGGAGGAAGAAGGGGAGAAAGAAGGGGAGAAAGAAGGGGAGAAAGAAGGGGAGAAAGAAGGGGAGAGGGAGCTCTCTTTGTCATTTCAAATGTCTCAAAATTTAAGAAAAACACCTGGATTTTGATTTCCCGATCAGATTAAACGCAAACACAAAGAGCGTGTATTCTTGCTCGAGTCTCTTCCCAATAAATGAATAAATAAAAGAGATTTCTATTAAAATCTGATTGGTTGTAAAATTTTTACAGTTTTGTATCATGATCACAGGTACACGAATACGAGAAAGATCCAAATACTTTAGGTTTGATTATTCCACACTGGTGCTAAATACACTAAGATCAAATGAAAAAAAGGGAATTTAATATTCTTAAAAATCTTTTTTCCATACATTTTTTTAAGGGTTCTTCTTGGCAACTGTTATTCTGGCAACATTTTCTTGTGTTAAGAAAAAAACCCAAAAACCTCTCAATGACCCACTTTAAAGTAATGAAAACTGACTACTCTTATAGAAAGCTCCAGAATGAGCCGTGTTATTAAAAAAATACTGCAGCCATTCATCATCTTCCATTTTCAAACCCAATGAGTGAAACATGACAAGCGTTAATGACAAGACAATACCCCTGCAGGACATTCCACAATGGGTATTGTTGCCGACTCTCTTGTGATAAAGTACTGATCTTAAATGACAGAATTAGACATGAATTATAAAAACACCCCAAAAAAGGGTGCAGGTTTTTAAGATGCCTGTGCCCAGAGGCAGCTGGAAGTCTTAGATGCCTGTAATGTAATTCTTCCAAGTAGAGCAACTTTCTTAAATACATCATTCTGACAGCAGGCATAGAGAATAAAACCAAACTAAATATTCTCTCCCCAGTGTACCCAGTGCATGCTCACAAGTGACAGTGTATTTGAAGAACAAGGTTTTACCACCCCAAAAGGTTTCTGCTTTCAGAGCTGTTAATGGCAGCACACTCTAAAGTTATTATTCTGACAGAAACCTGAAGACTTCCTGGATTCTAATACCTAATTATTTTGTGTTTGCAAGTACACAAGGAATGTAAAACGTGTTCTCCAATGTAATATTGACTATATAGCTCAGTAAAGCTTGCTTGGCCCTCCTCGGGTCTCAGCTGGACTGCAGCACCTTCTGCAGAACCTCCTCTGTTTGCAGGAGTTAATTAAATTAATTTAATTAATTAAATATAAAGCAACATCAAGAACTGAAGACACAAAAGAAGGTGGTACAGCACTAAATGTCTTTGAAAGATGGAAACGATGAGGCCCTGCATCGTGCTTTTGAATTTATATCCCTTCGGATGCCTTTCACGGTTCTGACAATTTATACAAGTGCAAATCTAATTTACCAAAATACAAGTTCACTCAGTACTTTGGCATCCCACATCTGTCACTGCGTCAGCTCCCTAGTTTCTACACCTCCTTGCTTTTGTGCTTGCTAGCTTCCACCTTAGAGATGCTCCAATACAAAACGTAATTTAGCTGCAGCAGGTAATTGTTCTTCATTCACGTCTCTTAAAAACCACTCGCTCTCATTGATCTCAGTAGCACCTGGACTGTAAGAGGAGCTTTTACGACCCAGATCTGCACCTATTGATCAACTGCCGCTGCCTTCTGGCAACAGGCGACACATGAAAGTAGTAAAGCCCAGCATGGCAAAATAAGGCATGGACTAATAGCAACGGGTTGTGGGTAGGAACCAGTTGCTGATCTATTTTGCAAGCTCTGCTGTCATCCCTTACAAAATGAATGCAGTCAACATAAACCAGAAACACTTCTCTTCCTGCCTTTCAACCTCTTTATTTACCTACTGAAAGCAAAAATTATGACCTGCTAAAATGCATGCTTCTTCCCCATAATGCCCTTTTAACCAACAGGCCAGCGGAATATAAGTGAACTAGAGGAGTGAGCTCATGTCCTAAAAGGATTTTATGGCAGTGGTGATACAGTGTGATAAGTAACCCACAGAGGGCTTAAGTAAGTTATTTATCTTCTCACAGCACAGAATTATCTGCGAAAAAACTCAATTAGGTAAGTAATAACGTGCAGTTAAGGCGACAAGCTGTAAAAGAATGCAATGCTGTTTTATAAAGTAGGAAGAAAACAGTGAAGAATTTCCCGTTAATCTCTAGTAACTTGCGGTAAAATCACTACTCTGCATTCTCAATACCACATTTCAAGGGTTAACTGGAAGATTTTTCTCATTAGTAAAGCTGATAGAAAATTTTGCATTTTACAACTGTTTACCATGTCTTCCAAATTAAACTTGGGAGCTGCTCACCAGTGTTAGTCTTCAAAAATGCTACAAAAATCATTTAGATTATACTGAATGCGCCTTGTTATACCTTATGGCTTAAAATTCTAAATAACTATGAAAATTCTAATGAAAAAGAAAAGGTACTAAGGAGTGTGGCTCTTTGAGTGATATGACTACAGAACAGCAGGACATACCCTGGGAGATAACAAGCCTCATTTTACTTAGTCCATATCTAAGACTTCCCCGAGAACAGAAAGTCAATCCAGAAAAAGGAATTTTTACCAGATGGACTTCACTGATTTTGAATCTGTGAACAAAATGCTAAGAAAGGCGCAATAGACTTTTACCCCCATTTAAAAAAATCTGCTAAGTCCCTCATCTTGGCACCATCCTGCATTTAGCAGAGACCAGCTCCCCAGCCTCCCCCAGGTCTCATAACACCTCTGGATCTCTTGATGCCTTTGGCGTCTTTTGTTACTGATCTCCCACCCCTTCAACTTCTTCAGGAAGCCACAGCTATTGCAGCCAATGATAAGAAAAATATCTGCATTAAGCTCTTGTTATACACAGACTCCACCCTTTGTTATGGGCAGCAGAGTCTAGAATACGGTGCCCAACTCAGACTTGCTCATGGACCTTTCAGGCTCCATTCAAGGGACTGGGTATGCCCCATGTGGACCCAGCACTCTGGGTCTCACCATCTCTGTGCAATGAAGAATTAAGGGTCACTTGTACCATGCTTTTAGCTACAGTCAGGTAGAAAGTCATAGGTGTCTACACTTAAGGTCCTCATTTGCAAAACTGATGCACAATGAACTGATAGAAAACGGAGAAGCGGATCCATGCCAACGCCAGGGGGGCTCCAGAAGCCCACAGTTGGTGCGGTGTGAGGGGTGAACTACAGCACGGACAATGACAAGCACGAGCACCGCACAAAGCGCTAATTAGCCCTTCTGAAAGCATGTGCTGCTCTGCTGACAATTATTGCTGTGCTCACACAGGTGCTGTGGCTTCGCAAGCCAAGCCAGTACTTCTGTAGAGCATTTGATGTGCCATGTAGACATACCAAGTTGTTCAAACATCTCCACCTTGGGCCTTATCTATTTTTCTGACGCCCAGCTGTCTGAAAGCTGTGAAGTCCATTTCTAGCCTCAGGCCTGATATGCGCTCACCAAAACCTGATTATCATATCTGTAGATCATCTGAATTAAAACTGACTTGTAGGTGGCAATTACCTTTTACAGCTAACTCCTATTATATACGTGTTTAGGTTTTACCAAGTTTCTAATTATATAGCTATTTATTTTCCTACTCTAACATCACCTAACATGATTTCCCATAGTACCAGAAATTCAGTAGGTAAATGAAATTCACAGGACTATGTAATTCAGTAAGATAAAATACCAGGACACAGTTGTCTTAGAAGCAGTAGTTTCAAAAAGATTGAAATATGCAACATTCAATTGTCTATTCATTATATAGCTGAGACATATGTTTAGGAGAAGAAGGTAAAAATATAGTGTCCACATTAATTGCTTATTAATTCTCATTTAAAAAGTGGAGGAAAGCATTAGACATTGTGCTTACAGACGTATTGCTGTTGTGTTTAGGATGAGAATCTTAAATACTTTGGCAGATGAAACTTCTGTTTTATCAGCTAAACACATAGGAACTCAAATCTCTATTACATCTCTATACTTCTATTACCTTCTGTGAAGAAAATAATAATATATTCTTAAGCTCAGGGCTTTCTTCTCTCACTTTCAATTAGTGAATGTCACAAATCAGATTTCTAATGAATATGTGCCTTCTGAAAAATGCACTCTTTCCTCTTTCCTAAAAAAACCCAAACGAAACCCCAGTTAACTTGTACCTGGACAACGCTCAACTTTTTACATTACGTTCTTTAAAAGCAAGACAAAATCCTTCAATTAAACTGAGTTTCACAAATTAGCATCCTTACTTTTGAAAGCAATGAGGGCTGAACTTCTAAGAACAGCAGGAGAAATTGCAAACACTGGCAAATGATGTTTGGCTCCTGTCACATTAATCAGTGATACCATCCCCCAGCTCAATAGCCAGCCTGCAAAGGAGAAGTTGAAGGACTACCAAAAAGGGCAAATTTCATCCCTATGACAAGCAAAGAAATCCTATTTGCCCTTTAATTGCCTTGACTGCATTTTTATGACAAGATTATGAGACCAAGACATCCTCCAAGAGGAAAAGAATAGTCATTATAGCCAATATAACATACCTACAATCAATTTCTACCATTCACTGGTCATGTTCAGTGTGTTCAACAACAAGCAGAAGTAGTTTCGAGTCCTCTGACAGGATGAAGCATTAGGATTCTAGAAAGATACCAACTCCCTGCTGTGGGGTTCACTCAGAAAAAAGAAAATTGTATGAACTTTGCACCACAGGACGATGCTCAGTGAATCAGATTTCATTCATAATAGAACATTTTCCCTTAAAATATTGTCTTCAAAGATCTTACTATCTACGATGGCTATAAATCCATGCTGAGTGAATCATGCCATGTCTAGGTTTGTTAGGTGTTGACAATCTTAGAAATAGGGAAAGAACAAATAGGATTCTTTTGCAGAAGGGAATAAGTCTACTTTTTGTTTTCCTGTTAAACCAGTGATCCAAGAATGTATTGGCTTTGTCAGTATGGAATTGGTGTGTATAAATTCTGTTCTCTGTCAATGTCAAATACACTTACAGGGAGAAAAGCTTGTCAGGGAGAAGAAGGGGACTCACAATCAAGAGGAAATGTGACCCCATAAGGAGCCCATACAACTGATGTACATGGATATATTATGTGATACAATATATATTATATACATATATCTCATGCTGCTCTATCGAAACAGTGTTTGTAGCTGAATGACATAATTTCCCTCACGTTGTAAAAGAGTCCAGAAAGCTATCTCCTATAATTTCAAAATTGTGTCTAGTTGGCAGTGATTTCCCCTTACTGTGTAATTTCAAACAAACCAAGTTTCACATAGGTAAGTACATAAAATAACCACTTCCACCTATGCTAGTGGCTTACACAAAGGCAGAAAAATATTTCATAGCAACTTTACTGCACCTCTATGTGCGTTCATTCAGTTCAGCTCTCTTTAAAGCAGCGAGGGTAGCACGGTGTTCATTTCAAGATGTACTACTTAGTGTTCGGGAAAGTCAACTCTAACAAGGTAAAACTATTTCATATATTTCAGGTACTTTTAGGCCAGCAAAAAACATTATTATCATCTTATCTGACCTTCTCTACAGTAGAAGTTATAGATTTCTCTTGGTGAAATAATATAATCCAAAAAAAGGAGTAGAATCGAAGCATAACTTACAATGCTTAAAGTAATGGAGAATGTATTTTATTTCTTCACAATACACTACAACATTTTTCTAACAATGCAATCCAGGTGGAAATGTTGCTATGTTCTGGGAAAAAATCCTAAATTAGTATTTGAAAAAGAGAAAATAAGCAAGATCTGCTGACAAAACTGCAGCTAAAATATGCTGGGAGATACAGTGTCTCTAAGGAGCAGAGGGGACCGCTGTCTAAGACATTGGGGAACAGGTAATTCTTGGACAAAGTGCTGGTTTGGAGTTATTTTCTTTAGCTAAACTATATTACACAAACTGAGGAAACAAACCCGAACAAAATGGAACAGAAGTATAAACAGACGCCTGCTGAAGTTTCTTATTGTGTCCTTCCAGGTGAGCCAACATCAAAACCCTTGGCAAAAATGCTGAAAGACCTTATTGGTTCTTCTTTTCTATTCATTTGTCCAGCCTAAGGAAGGTTAGCAATATTTAGTTCATATTCTACCTGCAACTTTCTGTAATAATGCATATAGGGAAGCATTTACCAACCACCTGTTGCAGCATACCCTTTCTCTGTAAATCTAAGAGTTTACATTTTCTTTATAGCCCATCCTATGGGTCTCTCACTTCAAAAAAGTAATAGATTATTTGCTCACTTGAGTTTGAGTTTTTCAGCTCTAAATTAATGTAGTATTGCTGACTTACCAGTTGCTGCATAATAGCTGCTAAAATGGTTGAGAGTTTAAGGCTTCTTGTGACACAACCATCAGTTCAACTCAACCTCAGCTGTTTGCCATCCTGTTTCATTAAACAGCATTTCAAGGGAACTCCTTCTGGAAGGTTTCAGTGAAATCGTGGTCTCATTGAATACACTAGAAAAACTTCAACCGGCTTTAATGTGCTGTTTTGAGCAGGTGAGGCCACACTTGGGGTGCTGGGTCCACTTCTGCAAGCGAGATATGGACATACCGGAGAGAGTTCAACGAGGGGCCCCAAGGATGAAGTGATGAAAGCATCTCTCTTGTATGGAAAGGCTGAGAGAGCTGGGACTGTGGAGCACAGAGAAGGCTCAGGGGATCTCATGGATGTGTATAAACACCTGTAGGGAGGGTGCAAGAGGACACAGCCAGGCTCTTTTCAGTGGTACCCAGGGACAGGACCAGAGGTGATGGGTGCAAAATGCAAACACAGGAAGTTCCCTCTGAACATCAGGAAACAATTTTTCACTGTGAGGGTAACTGAGCACTGGCACAGGCTGCTCAGGGAGGTTTTGGAGTCTCCATCCATAGAAAAAGCTGTCAAAAGACATAGTCCTGGGCAACGGGCTGTCTGGAGACATTCAAAACCCGCCTGGATGCCTTTCTGTGGAACCTCAGCTGGGTGTTCCTGCTCCGGGGGGATTGCACTGGATGAGCTTTCCAGGTCCCTTCCAACCCCTGACACTCTGGGATTCTGTGATTCTACCTGAGCAGGGTAATTGGACAAGATGACCTGCCAACCTCAACCACTCCGATTCTGTGAAGGTGTTTATCTAGTCTGAGATTAGAGTAAAGCACAGCTGAGAAAAGAAGGCGTAAGAGGATGAAGCCAGAAGTTCAATACACACAAAGCCGGCAACTCGCTTTCTACTTTCTCTTTCTATTAACAGTCTATCACCAAAAATGAAGCTCTGGAGTCTCTTAACCCACTGCACTGGTGCTAAGTAAAAGCAGAAGAGCTCACAGCTACATCTGGCAAGGAACACAGTTTTTCTAGGAGGTGAGTCCTTTGACCAGCTTGCAGCCCATGCCACTCCAGCAACAAATAGTCCTCAAGTCACTCTCAACATGAGAGATCTCTGACCCCAACATCAGGCTTTCTGCTGTAAGCCCAAATCCTCACGAAGCTGAACTCCTCTGTCTTGGAGCGGTGGTGTTGCAAATGTTCCTAGTGTTTTCCCTCATCAGCCAAAACACTGCTTTTTTACAACTGTGATTTATCTAAAAAAGGAGTCATTAAATGTAATCTATAGGTAAAGAACCCGCCTATTGGAAGAGAGGCCTGAACACTTAAATTGGCTAAAAAATCAGCCAATGCAGCTAAAAAGGCACCATGCTTAAAACTCACAAGAGCCCCAGAAGCAGGATAACGAAACTTCACGCACAGACAACAAAGGTGTTTAAGGCAACATCACAGACGCTCCAATTCACTACGCACTCAAACATAAAAGACAGGCAATGTTTGAAATTCATGAAGGAGGCCAAGGTGTACGCACACCCCCCGGGGAATGATAGAAGATAGCCTCACATTTGACTGACATCCACCAACTCATAAAAGCCTATAAAGCACACACAACTCCTCAAAATACCCCAAGAGCACATCCAAGGCAGGCTATGTAGTCTACGCTTACAATGCATCCATGGTGATCGTTATTTAGGAGGAAATATAATTCATGCTGCTTTTCTCACCTCTGGATTTCTGCCTCTCAGCCATTGGCAGACCCCTCCTCTCACCTTCAGAAACCTTGAAGGAAGCAGTTATAATTCATATTGACTCTGCTGCCATCCTGCTAGTGGATGTCATCCACCTTTCAGTCTCTTAAACAGTCCCTGTTGTGATCCAGAGGATTCTTAGCCACTAGTTTGGCAGTTCTTTGCTCTGGTCCCCAAGTAAAAGCTTTCCTCGGCTGTGGAAACAGAGATTAAGCAGATTGTCCTAGAGTAAATTCAAGCACACTGATTAAATTCATGCCTATGCTGTTATCCTTGCTGGAAAAGCACCCGCCTCATTAGGAATATCAAGTAGAAATGCTGAAAACCCCAATTCACCAACGTTTCCATATCAATCAGGAGTAAAAATGAATGAAGTATTTCCTGGGCACTGGAGCATAACTGAGCATATTCGTCCTAACGTATCTAATTTACTGCTGCCAGCGTAGTTCCAAGATGCCATTTCCCAACAACTGGCTGAGCAAAGGAGTGCGGAGCCACCGGTAACCTAGGGGGACACGCAAACAGGACACAAACCCCAACCACTCCAAACCTGCAACACAGACCACAGCCCTTTTGTTTTCTTTCTTTAAACCACAAGTGGTTGTTTCTTATTTTGCTGTATGCTAACGCTCTGAGAAAATTCCACTCTTTCTCTTCCTTGTCCTTCTCTTTTTCGCTTGCTTATTTTCCTGGAGGTGCAGCTTCAAGGAAGAGCAACTTACAGCAGTTGCTTCTATGCCAAAAATCAATTTGTGGAGCAGTCACAGTGACAATATGTAGAATAATGCCAACAGAAAACACTGAATACGCCTGAGTGCCAGGCTGCAGAGAAATGCTCCTGCCCCGAGCTCCAAGAATGTGAACACTGGTGCCAGAAGAGGAGATGATCACAACGGGACTTATACCCTTTCTGCAGGCTTGACCAATGTATGTTCTCCTTTCTCTACAGAATTTTTTACGTTGAAAAACAGTCCACACTTAACACCGTTCATTTCAAGGTGAAGCAGCATTGGCCCCTCAGTTCCAGAAGGACAGGGAACTGCTGGAGATAGTCCAGCGCAGGGCAACAAAGGTGATTAAAGGAGTGGAGCATCTCCCGTGTGAGGAAAGGCTGAGGGAGCTGGGGCTCTGGAGCTGGAGAAGAGGAGACTGAGGGGGTCATGTTTACAGATATATAAAGGGTGAGTGTCAGGAGGATGGAGCCAGGTTCTTTTTGGCGACAACCAATGATAGGGCAAGGGGCAATGGGTGCAAACTGGAACACAGGAGGTTCCACTTAAATACGAGAAGAAACTTCTTCCCAGTGAGGGTGGCAGAGCCTGGCCCAGGCTGCCCAGGGAGGTTGTGGAGTCTCCTTCTCTGCAGACATTCAAACCCGCCTGGACACCTTCCTGTGGAACCTCAGCTGGGTGTTCCTGCTCTCCAGGTCCCTTCCAACCCCTGACATTCTGGGATTCTGTGAAATCTTAGTGGTGGATTTAACAAAATTTATGCTATAAGTTCAACACGCATCGTTTACTGGAATCTGTAACCCAAACGTCTCATTACGAGTTCTTATTAATATTAAACCATTGTGTCTTGAAAGCTCTGACAAGGGCATCTAATACTTTTTTTTAACAAAATTCATTTTACCTTAGAACAGGCACTAAGCTTTATTTGGGATTTAAATCTCACAATATCAGCTTAAAGTACGATCAAGCAGGCTTGTTTTCCCACATAAAGGAAAATAAAACTTAAAATCACACCTACAGTGCAAACACAGAAACTTTTCTCTCTGTTTATTATCTACTTATGCAGAAAAAAACTCAATGATTATTTAAGATCCTATTTAATGAAAATATTTCTATTTCTTTCAACAGAGTTTTTAATATTAAATACTTTTCAAGCAATGTTGCCTATAATAAATCTCACTAATATAGAGAATGAAAGAACTTGCATAGATATCAAAAAGCAGAAAGAAAACAAAAAAGACACTGAAAAAACAAAAACAAATCCCACAAACACCTTCACAAAACATGAGAACAGGTCACATCAGACTTAATCCACACATACACGTGCACGTATTTGAGCTTGTGTCTATGGCCTCATCAAAATGTAGATATCCCATAATTATTCCCATAATGTTGCTAGAAATGTTGACATGATATACTGGCTGCATCTGACCATTTTTTATTTATATAGCCGGTGTAGACAGGAAGTAAAAAGCACACTAAATCTAACTGGTCCACAATGCCATAAACAATACCTATTATACTTTATTTCACTCTCTCGGGGAAAAAATATATATTGTCATTTGCTAAGCTATTTTCATGTCATTCTTAACATTTATTACTATTACAAGTAGAAAGCAACAACAGCTTGACTTCTTAGCAAATTGCTAGATCAGAAAAAGACATATTAAAGAAAAATCTGTGCTACTCCCCACTTGTACTGTGTCAGCAAAGCCTTTAACTAGGTATCCTTAGGAGAGTTTGCTAATTATAGATCATTCCCAGTTCTTACAAATTGCCAGGGAAGACAAGGAAATTAGATACGAGAATATGATAATTTATAGAGGTGTGGCATTAGAAAAAATGATGTCCGATGTTTCGCCTGTGAATTATAGCCAACACACAGTATTCTCCAAAGCCTTTTTCAGAAGTGGGCTGTATTTAACAGCTGTGTCTTTATTCAGATATAATGATATGTTTAACTGTGGTGGTTATTGTTTCCCTCTCCCACGTGAAGCAACGGGATGTCTACAATATAGGGAATCGCCTAAAAAGCAGGGTGTAACTTCCACAGAACATCAGCTGGGGCTCTCTGCAGAATATTTCTCTTGGGAACCACATTTTTGAAATGATTCCAAATAAAATGCCCACTGCTATGGCAGCCAATATGGAGCACGAGCCCCCTTTATATGATCATTTCAAAAATATTAATACTGTAAGGAATATTTAACGAAGAACTGTTGTTTTTACATAGCTGCGGACCTGGTGCCTAACCCCAGCAGGGGGCAAGTACCGAGAGACATCAGACTATGAATCCTTAATGTAATACACAACCTCTTCCCGGAATACATACTGACACCTGTATACATACCGATACCTGTATTGATAAGTTAATTCAGAGGGAAGTGTAGCCAAAGTACCAGAAATCCATATCTTAAATAGATTGATAAGGGGAAGGGTATTGTGTGCATCGGGATAGTCTGTAAATCCTGAACCACCAACCAATGGGGAATGGGGGAGGGAAATTGCGGCCGGGATTTTGGGGACATATAAGCAGAGGCTTTTTAGCCTATTAGGTGTGCCAGCCTTAGGTAGAACGCCCGGTCTTGCAAAATCATTATTAAAATATGCTTTGCTGAGAGATCCTGCCTGGGCCTATTATATTTGCAAAATAATTGTTTCCTACAATACAATTGTTCTTATGCCAATCAGGGGAGAAAAGCCTATAGGCAAGTGACCAACAGAGGATTGATGATTTCCTAATTCTACACAAGGATCTTTCAACCTCAGGACTGGCTCAAGTTTTCTAGACTCCAGTCCAGGAAAACACAGTTCTCTCCACTTCACTCGGTGAAAAAGACACTTGATTTTACACAGAACCAATCAAAGCTTCGTCTTTTGTTATTTCAAGAAAGATTGAAATTATCAATGCACTCTCGTACCGCAACACTTCAATTCCACCTGTTCCAGTGTAGCGGGCATTTTCTTATTTTTAAAAGGTGACAGATTCTGTATGAGATTATTGTATAGCACCTTGAATGTTATTCTCAGACACGCTATTCAATATAGGACAAATAAACCATTACTTCTATATCCCGTTCCATATGTTGAAAACACTTTTTCAAAACTTTTACAACTTTGAATTACTTCAATATTTCTAAGTTAAGAGTGAAGATACTATTGTTTTTTCTTATCCACACTACTCACAAGCAGGTGATGGAACGACCCAGACAAAGCCTTTTTAATAGTTAAACCTTTCTTTACGGATTTCTGGGAGGAGTTTTTGAATTTGAACAAATGATGGCAGATGGTGAAATAAGGCTGTACAGAAGCTGAATTCTAGCTGTGACTTCCAGGTGAAACTCTGTTTTGTACAGAGCCCTTGTAACATCTCCAGAACATTTTATCCCTGACAATATAGCTTAGCAAGGATTTAAGTCTTTTGTATACATTTGTGCTACCTGCTTAAAAAGAGCAGTTGCTTGGTGGATCTATTTCTGTAGTCAAGCATATACCTACATGATTCTTACTGAAGGTTTGAGGCTTTAAGGAATACACTTAAAAGGCACCTTTTTTGAGCTTTTAAGCAGAGATACTCATTCACCTCCCACATTCTGCGTTACGGTGGAAGCTCAGATGCTGCAATGGAGAAGGTGCCACAACACAACAATCCTTTGTGCCTCAGGTCTCCCAACTCCGCACAAAAGGCAGCAGAATGGATCCCTGAGGCTGTTAGGAACAACTGTATATGTATTCCATACATATATATCTACATCCACCGCGCATATCGTTTCCAAAACAATCCTATGGGCTTATTTTAATGCCACATATCTCAGCTATGAGTTTTCCAATAACCCTGTTTGAGACCTAAATTAAAGCTCTTCGAAGTCAGGATGTAATTCCATCAGTGGTCTGCACAGATTTCTTAAAAACATCTTTAATCCTCCTTCAAATTTCTGGTTGTCTTTGTTTCCCCCCCTTATTTTTTAATTCCTTCCATGTCCCCGCCTCCTCCTTTCAATGATTCATGGAAATTCATATCCAGTTTTGCTGTCTCCTCGTTCATTCAGGATGCTTTTCCTGCCTGAAATCGTCCACTTCTGCGCTCCCTCCCCAGCATTGCCAGTTACCACACACATTAACTTCAAAAGAGACGTAGAAAGCCTCTAATTTTTATTTTCAGGTGCAAGTGTGTAAAATTCTTATGCCAATTCTTAGGCTCCAGTTCAGCCCTTAAATGATGTAACTCAGTAGTTTCTTACCAAGGAATTTATAAACGGACCCACTAGCCTTAGAGAGCTCTGAATTATGTCCTTAGTAATTGGGATTCATTTCTGAATTTTTTAGCGTGTAGGGAGTTCCAGAGCACATTAGGCCTCCACTGGAAAGAAGGCTCCTTAATACTATATTAATATATTAGACATTTTAGAAGAGACGCTCATCCTGCTACTCTGATCCTGCAGTGATACATCTCAAGTTAGACTGAGTGCTTACCTGGAAAAACCTCATTGCTCCCTTCAAATAAAGCTCCAGTATTCTTGCCAAAACTATCGTTACCGTGTGGCAGAACAGCAGGTTGAATTTCAACGGCAATCGTATCCTCACTAAAATTCATTAGAAAATTCAGTAGAAAAATCTCAAGAGATTTCTCTAATCATTGAGGTTTGAGCTTTGTCATAAGAAAGCTCTCAATTGAAGTTTTGTAGTAATGCTTAAAAAGTGTCTGGAGGAACTATAAAGGGCCTTTGGCAATTTTAGTAAGTGTGTGTAACTCCAGTTGACCCTTTCTCAAAGGGAGATCATGCTCTTCGGTCTTTTGAAAAGCCCCAATAAAATGTAATAATGTAGCATTTAAATGGAGTTTAGAGACTAATTCCAACTGAGTCTTTAAGTAAACAGGCTTTTTTTATCTCATTATTTCCTGTTGTTGTTTTAATAAAACTACATTTTAAAAAAGGAAGCTAATTAATTTGTAACAGTTTCATTTTTCTTAAATGTATTCACGAAGCTGCTTGGTCACATTCAACCTAATTCAGTCCTCATTGAAATGAATGGGAAAAACTTGATTTCACTGGGCTTTGGGGTCAGGACTCCAGTGGGTTGCTGTAACTCTGTGGTCTTTGTTTCTTCCTTCTCCTTCATCAGAGACTGCAATGGGAAAGGAAAATACTGTGTATAATGTAAAGTACAACATCTATTGTACTCTCAATATAAACTTGGGATCGCCATGTCACTGAAAATTGTGGTTCTCTGATTTTACAGCACAGTTTGCCACCGTTTATACGGGAAAAAAACAGTTTCATTTAAAACAATATCAAAATTCAGGACACGGCGCAGGAGTTTTTTGCGTATTATTAGGCCTTTAAAATTAGGCAACTCTAGTTATTTCAGATCTTATAAGTCTCCTGTTTGGGCAACCAAGGTAGGGGAAAGCTACAAAGAACTGCCCATCCTAAGGCTGCAATTATTCATTGCCTGAATATTGACAATCTCAGCAGCCGATTCTTTGTGACATTATACCATACATCGCACCATAGATAGTATTTTAAGCTTTATTTCTAAAAAACCTACAAAATATTTTCACCCAATTTCTTTCTCAGCAAGTGCACAAAGAGCCTCATTCTGTTGATGAGACTGTTGTGCACAGTGTGGTCAACAGTCTTCAAAAGAAAACAATGTGGATTTTAATGGCAGAGTTTGTCTAAACTTTTACTTCATAAAGCTGCAAACCTATCATCTTGTGGGAGTCCAAATTAAATCTACATCCAAACTTCTTCAAAACTGAGAGCTTTGAGCCCATATATCACTCCTAACAGTCATTATGAAAAGCAATATTCACATTTCCAGTCTAACATTATGGTTCAAATTTGCCAGGGGGAACACTGAAACACCACCTCTGTATTTTCAAGGGAACATCAAGATAGATTATAACTTACAGCTACTTATTTTGCCATTTTCTTAATTTTGTTCAGTCAAGCAGTAATGAGAAAGGTATTGCAATTCTTAAAACTAATCAATATTCTGTAACGATCTGGTCCAGAAAACCTCACGAGAAACAGAAGTCCCAGTTTGCTTATGGTTGTGTAATAAAATGATCAATGAACACTTATTTTCTATTTTGAATCTTACAATAATGCATTACTAACAAAGCATTAGTAAAGATTACATTACATCGCATTCTGCAGTTTAACTACGGAACATTCGTCCTGGAATCAGCAATCCCCAGGTTTTATGCTTTTCACCAATGACAAATTTCGTTTTAGCTATTTAAGAAAGCGCAGAAAATGCTGGGCAGAGACGGCACGAGGCCAAAAATCTATAGCGTACCATACAAACTTCAATATTCTCATTGGGGGAAGGAAGGAAGGAGAGAGAGAAGAAGGAAGGAAGGAGAGAGGGAGGGAGGGAGGGAAGGAGAGAGGGAAGGAGGGAGGGAAGGAGGGAGGGAAGGAGAGAGGGAAGGAGAGAGGGAAGGAGGGAAGGAGAGAGGGAAGGAGGGAAGGAGAGAGGGAAGGAGGGAAGGAGGGAAGGAAGGAGAGAGGGAAGGAGGGAAGGAAGGAAGGAAGGAGAGAGGGAAGGAGGGAAGGAAGGAGAGAGGGAAGGAGGGAAGGAAGGAGAGAGGGAAGGAGGGAAGGAGGGAAGGAAGGAGAGAGGGAAGGAGGGAAGGAAGGAGAGAGGGAAGGAGGGAAGGAAGGAGAGAGGGAAGGAGGGAAGGAAGGAGAGAGGGAAGGAAGGAAGGAAGGAGAGAGGGAAGGAAGGAAGGAGAGAGGGAAGGAAGGAAGGAAGGAGAGAGGGAAGGAAGGAAGGAAGGAGAGAGGGAAGGAAGGAAGGAAGGAGAGAGGGAAGGAAGGAAGGAAGGAGAGAGGGAAGGAAGGAAGGAAGGAGAGAGGGAAGGAAGGAAGGAAGGAGAGAGGGAAGGAAGGAAGGAAGGAGAGAGGGAAGGAAGGAAGGAAGGAGAGAGGGAAGGAAGGAAGGAGAGAGGGAAGGAAGGAAGGAGAGAGGGAAGGAAGGAAGGAGAGAGGGAAGGAAGGAAGGAGAGAGGGAAGGAAGGAAGGAAGGAAGGAAGGAGAGAGGGAAGGAAGGAAGGAAGGAAGGAGAGAGGGAAGGAAGGAAGGAAGGAAGGAGAGAGGGAAGGAGGAAGGGGGAAGCACATAAATGGAAAACGTATTAAGTGTTAATGATTTAAGAGAACTGTGTTCATAAAGCCATCAACAAATACACTTTGCATAGCTTTTCTGTTTACATGCACAAAAAGATGCTAAAAGCTGATCTTCACAGGGTATGTTAATCACTTGCACTGAATAATGAGATGTATTTGTTGGTGTCTATAAATTCTATTTCTTTTACTTGAACAATATAATAACACTCAGGGAAGGAACGGACTCATAGTACACTCTTCAAAATTAAAAAAGTCACCAGACTATTAGCACGAAACAATTCCTTTAGAAGGGTTTTCAAACTATATTTCACTGAACTACATCACCTACAGATTTATTACCAGAGTCATTCAGTACAACCTGAAACGTATTTTTAGCACCCCAACCAACAAATTCATATCTTTTAGGTTTGACAGGAGCATTTGAAACCTCACAGTTTCCTTGCTTTATCAGTGTGAAAAAGAAAAGAACAAATAAGCCTCTGATCAGCCTTCCATTCCTGACTTAGTGGGTTTTCCTCATACTTGGAGAAGCAAGTCTTGCCGCAAGGTCTTGTGCACACGCCTTTGTTTGCCACATTTGTTGCCTTAAAAGTACAGTTTTTTATTCTTAATCTGAAAAGCAGTTTCAGCGTTCCGTGGATATGAAAATGATTCATAATGGAGAGGAAAAGCCTCTTGGGGTGTGAAGTGCTTCAGGGAAGAGATGCAACCGCTATACAAGAAGTAAATAAATTCCCTCCCGCTACCCTCTGATGGGGATTTTTGTAAATATCGACGACCTGTTCTGCCAATACTCACGTTCCGAACGTGTATCAAGCATGAAGAGAATGAACTCAAGCAAAACTCATTTTAAGGTCTCTTTTTTAACCTAGACCCAGGAAAATCAAGCAATGACTTTCTCATTAACAAAGTCACTCTCATGGTGCTCTGGTAGCTTCTCATTCCAATGAGTGGCTTTCTGATCCTCTGCAAAAAATAACCTTTCCAAACAGACGCTGGCTATAGATTCTTTTCACTTCTATTTCTAAGACAAAGAAATAACAGGATCATACCTGTGAATTATCTTTGCAGGTTCTAACATTCTCCTGATAAGTCCCATCACAACGTCTAATACGTTTCCCATCACAGCATCTAATCGTATAATGCTCATGTAAAACAGAGCTAAAATAGATGCAAATATAGAGCAATTAATTCACATTAGTTTGACACGTTTGATTTAAACAGTTTTTACATGATTTTATAGGGCTTCGTAATCACTGAAATAGCATATACTTGAGAAATTTCATTAATGACAGGACTAGACAGATTCTTAAGGCAAGTTTTTGCTAAATTAATTCAGTATAGCAGGGCCATATGCAAATACAGTGTCTGATACACCGGGTAGTGATGTGACACGACAGTGAAAACCATACACATGGATCTCAGGGCTTTCTCAAAGTTTCTGTCTCCCTGGTTACTATTAGGAAAGTATCACAGAATTCCCAAAGACCAACATTATAACGTGATACGTGTTCTATGCATGCATCGAGCATAACAAATGTTTTGCCTTAGCCTTGTAGTGTCATTTGCTGAAAGAAGGGTTCCTACTTCTCCACGGTATACGTCCACTATTTTAAATGGTCTTACACATAAGAATGAAGTTAGCCTGCCAAATTTTATTGATGGCTATGCCACAGAGTGACAAACAGCGGTATAAGGACTCCAAAAATCATATGAATTGAGTATGCTGAACTGTAGTCATAAGCATTTTCTCTTATTCATACGATGTTCGTTTGTTGGCAGCATCACAGGCATTAGACTATCTTATTAGAGCAAAAAAAAAGCTGATAAAATTAATGTATCCTAGTTTTAGAGCTTTTTTTTGCATTTTAGTACATTTTGAAAGTTCTCAGATCGCTGTTGTAAGACCGATGTCACCCTGTGCTGCACCAGCAAACTGAACGGGACAGCTCAGTCTGCGGATTTAATGGGCTGTAGGGAACACATTTTCATATTGGTGTTGCTGATATAATGGGGGTTTTTTACGTTAATTTTTTGTTCCAAGACAATCATTCCACAGAAAAGTTATTTTAAACTTGATATCTACAAATCTTTTTTGTACTCTGCATTCCTCCTTTCAATCTGATCATCATTTGTACTTCTCTAAAGATCCTTCTTTAAAATCCCATGTCCTACGCTCACATTTTCTATATTCTTCCTGCTATATTACCTGCTTTAAGATCAGGAAAGAAAAAAGAATCCTTTTAGCCATCACCTCTGTAGTTTTATGCATCATAAGACCTCTGTGAATCTTTAAAATTAGGTTTGGTTTTACATCGCTATGCTGCAACAAGTAGATAAATAATTCCCGCATTAAAGCAAAACAAAGTTCCGGTCTTTCAGCCTTGACTAAAGTTAAACTTGCATTTCTGTCAGTGAGTCGTGATAACAGACATGGATCAGATAAAACTACAGCGACAAAAACCCAACACGTTCTGTATATGGGTTGGCAATATTGAGACATCTTCTGAAAACACAAGCAGCTCTTGAAGTGACAAGGAAAGGTGTGTCAGTGTTTCATTTCTATTCTAGATTAGACAGTCCTTAAAGATCTTCGTAATAAATTAAGAAAATCAAACTGTGCAGTTTTGTAGAGCTGAATAAAAGGAGACAAAGAATAATATCAAGGTAACAAATCAGTAACATGCTACAGTTTCTCGGACAAGAGTTTGTCTAGTTCCTGACTTTTTTAAAGCTATACTTCTCTGAATTCTTTAGTTTTTGAATACACAGCTTTGACAATAGCAATCTCCTTATGGAAGTGAGATCCGTCATTTTTGCTGAAAGACTTCTGCTTGGCAAAACTGAATTTCACCTTCAAGGGCACTGTGAAATATTGCCATAGAGACCACCTATTTTTAGCAAGAACTATCAAACGTGCATCTAGAGCTCTGCACTTGCTTTTTCATGATCTGCATAATGTGGAGAATAACATTTTGGGATCTGGAAGGGAAGTATTGTTGATATTGGACATCGAGAGAAAAACCACCACCAAAAAAATCAAAGCGGGAAGGGTAGAAAGAGTGGGGAAAAGGAGAATGGGAGAGAGATGTTTGTTTCATTGGGTTTTAATTCTAGTGGCGAGCTTTTGTCTTAATGAGTTCAGAATTCTGATGTGCGTAATTGAAGTTCAGCTCATTCTAAATGCATAACTTGCAATCATTCCCTTGAAGGAGATGAACACCAATACCTTGTATGCTTGAATGCTAAACCAGTAAAATCTTTGCCATCATTTTCTGCCTTTGTTTATTTATTTACTTCTCCTTTAGCATATAATTCCTTGACTATAGACCTTTTCATCGGCTTTTCTGGCATCCATTCCACTGCAGCTTGGTGGAGAAAAGCCACACAAGACTTAGCAAGTATTAATAAGCAAGCCCTGCAGTTTGGAACCAGCACAGCATGATTAATTAGAAACAGTTGGGCGTTGCAACAAGCCCCTGTCTAAATTGCCCTGGTTGGGTTAGCTCTATGATATGAGGATTTTCTGGAGCTGTAAATCTCCTCTAAGCTGATTTGTGTGACCACTCCAGGTCGCTTTTGGAAGAAAAGTGATTTTCTGCCATCTATGACACAAGAGTGTAACTTCATATGCTTCCTCCCCTCCTGTAAACCAAGAACGCCGACAAAGCCAAGAATAAATGGTGCTCGTGAAAGAAAGAAGAGGAAAAAAAACATGAAAAAGTGAGGAAAAAGCTCAGAAACATCTTTTTGCGTTTTGCTCACCTAGCAGAACTACGACCTGTGTGATATGCCAGCTATACCTTATCATTGGTCTGAAGATTAGAGGCTTTTTTAAAGATTCATGCAATAATGAATCAAATCCATCTGTCCTACCATAAAGCCTATTAAAGCCAAACCTTCCTTTTTCAAATTTTATATTTTTATCACTAACATATGTGGCATATTCACTTCTGTTTCTTACTGGAAATAAATACATAAAGAGATTGACTGTTTTAGTGGCCCATAACAGCAAAGACATGAATTACTACTAATGTGGCTTATTCTTCACGGCCCAAAATAAATTCTAAATTATTATAATCAAAGCGGCCTTCACTTACTGTTGTTTTTAACCACCACCACAGGAACTGTCCTTTTATTGTTTGAGATCATTCATAGACCAATAACCATTTTATTATGCCTCTCCTCCCTTATGTAAAATCCTTTTATAGTAATTTCGAACTTCTTTACTGTCTCAATGAGTGTCATTAAATTAAATGAGACCACATATTGAGTAAGGTGTTATTTGGCGTAAACAGAATATTAGACTCCAGCTCCAGATTTTCCTTCTTTCTGGAGCAAAGAGGTAGAGTTTTCTGCACTAAGATTACATTTCGGGTCCATGGGACAAAGGCAGGACAAGATGTGACCCCACAAAAATTCATATTACCAACAGAATGAGGTAAAAAGATATAAATGAAAGCAACAATTGTTTAACAATTCTCTAGAGGTACTCCTTTGTTTCACATCTATGGAAAACCCCTAGAGCTTCCACCCCACATTTCATACCCGGCCATCTGTGACTGCTCAGAGCTGCAACCAAACTCGCCACCTTAACAAATCCAACATGAAATATGATGATAAAAGCGATTAATACTATCCGTACAGATCACCACGCTATGTATGAATTAGTTTTATCACTGGCTAGATTACTCTAACTATTGCTGTAGTTCTCTTGATTTGTATGAAGTTGTTTTTCCTTTAGTATCTTACCTATTTATAAAGAAGTCAGTCATAGACATGGCGATTTGTACTGGATTATACAAATTAAGGTTTTCTTCTTATCTTGTTTGGATGTTCTGTGTGAGATGTGTTTTTATACAGGGGAATACGTGTTCACTCCTGGACTATGCAGAGAGGGAGACAATCTTGAGAGCCAAGGACCCAAAGGAGAAACTTCATCATGCACACAGGTTACATAGACAAGATGTTATATGTTCAATGCTTTATTTACTTTTACGGCTACACGAACCAGGAAAAGAGTGCCAAATATATAAAAAACTATATAATGTTTGATATTAAGTACTGCAAATAGGGAATTATCCCAGTGGGGTGGTGTTGAAACCATACATCCAGATGCAGCTGTAAGAACATAAATACACCGAACAAAATGTTATTTTTATATATGTATGCACGTGTATATATACACAGGAGAGTGACCTTATTCACACTCTTTGTCACAGATCTGGAAATAATTATTTTACAAAGCTATAATATTTGCTGAAAGAAGTGCTAGATTTCTTCCTGTGTATTTTATAAAGGAAATCTTTATTTAAAAATCCTAGGGTTTCAGCAGGCAGACGGCACATTAGTCCCACATATTTACATGTACGTTGCAGATTCTCATGCTAGAAACTTTTGGTAAAAATACTTTTCCTTTTATCTATAGGCGTGCTGTGACTTTTAAATCCTCACCCAATCTGTCCAGGCAGAACCACTTGCCGTAAGAACACTCAACAGCGACTCTTGTAGCAACTGAAATCTGTGACCTCTGACTATGAAGCAGCTGCCGTGAGACGTTGTCACGAGCGGGGCTGTTTCTGAACACGCTCCCGCCTGCGATTTCCAGGCGGTTTGACACTCGAGCTGTTTGCAATGGTCATTTTCTTTTTCTTTGGTTTGAAATGACACGAAAATAAAGGTTTTTAGCTTTCACCTCTCCCGAAAGCGGACGACACGCGATTGCCCAACCACCATGTAAGAAACTTGAAACAACAGATTGACACATTACAGAAATGAGAAAAGCAGAAGACAAAACTGTCTAATTTTGAAATCATTTTCAGAAGGGCGGCATAAATGGAAAGATCCAATAGAAGATGTGATTTCCGACATTGAGTGTGATGAATGGAAATCAAAAGCAACAGGAACATATTTAAGAGGATGAGACATGTGGGAAGTAAGTGGTTGTCTGGGAGAGTTGAAAGCAAGTGGGTGTTTTGGATAGTGGATATATAGTGTATATGTACTGCTACAGCATTTGTCATGCAAGGTAAGACAAGAACTCCTAAAGAAACACTAGATGACCTTTAAAGGTCCCTTCCAACTCAAACTATTCTATGATCATAAATGGTTATTTTTGGGGAGACTTTCAAACAACCAGCCCGTAAGCACCTCCTATACAGAATCAAGTACCACAATAATTGGTGCAGAGAAAGTCTTCAGAGACTGTGATTTTTAGATTAAAAATCTTTTGTACTGTAAGAAAAGGATTGCATCTGCATTGTACACCAGATGCTGCAATTATGCAGATAACACAATTCAATCCATTATCCTTAGAGCTCTTCTTATAGTGTTTGGAATAGAGTTGCTCTGTGAAGATCAATGTGACAGCAAGTTATCACCAGATATACTGCACGGAACATCAAATTGTACAGTACAGATACTGTATTTTCGCTATAGCAATAGCTACATTTTATTCTGAAAATACCCTGTAAAATGCACACTGTTGCTGCAAAGAGCTGCTCAGAAATTCACAGATATGTTTACTCTTAGGCCATCCTTTAAAATGTGTAAATTAGGGACAAACATTAACGGATGCTGTGCCACCTGTAAGGTTAATCTGCAGGATTACCAGTTGTTGCATATATCAAAGAGACTCTGGGATTCAGAGACGACACAAGCAGAATGTTATGAAAATGAGTTATTAAGAATGAAATGAGTGCTGAAAAACAAATGACAGCAACCAAACCCCACCAAAACCAAAGGCATTTCAAGAGTGATAATTCTATGCTTGCACTGCATCTGAGACTAAAGATGAGACTGTTTTAATAACCGATTTTTAATGAAAAATTGGGAACACAAGATCAAGAGCACAGCAGCTTCAGTTTGACAATTGGAAATAAACACCTGGGCTGGTGGTCACACATGGAGCTTGATGTGTAAATCTGATTTAGTCTGTGATGAAGGATGAAGATATTCCTGGGGCACGAGAAACACCCAAAAAGCGTCTTGGGGCAAGTGAAGCCTGACTGTTCCCAAGAAAGACGGAATCCTTTTTTCCCTGTTTATTTTTGCCAGCGTTTGTCAGGTTTTACTGCTGTTGTCCTAAATTCCTCATCTCTTTCTGCTCTCTGCTCTCAGGCTTTTCAACCTACAGATTCAACGGTATTTAGGGATGCTCTAGATTTTTAGTACCTCTACACTAAAGAACACTACAATTGCTTCTTAGTTCCCAATTTCCTAACCCCAGTTCTCCTTGAGCACCTAAGGGGTATAGAAATACTGAAATGCAAAGTCAAACCACCAACTGCTCACCATCCTTGCTAATGCACCTTCCCCATTAGAAGGTATGAAAATTAGATTGAGGAAAAGAGCAGAGGACTGAGTCCGAGACAAAGTAGATGTAGCAGCACCTGCCAACCTTGGAACGCTAGTGCACCAACAGCCTATTTCTAAAGAAAATGAACATGACATAATAAACCATCTGCTTAATGGGAAGACTAAATGCAGTCTTTTGCCTTTTAAAACAAAAACATTATAAGCAAGGTGAAAGAGCAGGCAAGCTGCTGGCAGCAAATCTAAATCTGCAAGATGTGCAAATAAGCAATTTATTAAAAACAATTTATAACCAGACAGAAAAAGCCAATGAATTCCACAGATTTTATAGAGCTATTGCATACACACAACTGTAATATTCATATTTACAATAATCTCAGACATCTGCTAAAAAATTATATTTTCAAAGGTAATGAACGTTGAAAAGATGAAAAAGAAGGATCTGTTTTCTTGTAAGAATTAAACAGGCCATTAAGTAATTAAATACAGGCACTGTTTGGACTGCGGAGTTTTATAAACTATCCTGCGATCAGCCAATTCCGGTACTAAAAGCAGCATTTTGGGAAGAAGAGAAGAAAACGCATCTGCAGACTGCACAATAGGGAAGGCCATAATACTTAAATAAACAGGATCTGCCTCCTAAAACTAAAGAAATCCAAAATACTGGGCCTGTAGAAGAACAACGTATTCATTACATTGGGCACAGCAAAACAAGGGCTTCACAGGGGGCCTGTGTTATACATAAAGTGTTAAACGTAAAGGTTTTGCAGTTGTATTTACTGCTACATTACATTTTGCACACAGAGAAGGGGACTGGAAAAGCAGGATGGAGTTTAATTAAAAGTGTGATATAATTTTGGTGCAGGTTTCAATATCTGAGATTTACCAGCTGTAAGACATTCTGCCTCGGAGAATACTTCTGAACCTACAAGAAAAAAGCTTTGTGTTTCCTTTTAATTTATGATTTATTACTGTCTTTTAGAGCCCATTCATTAGATCTGCCCTAACTCATTTATTTCTCATGTGCACAGAGCAGTAAACGACAGAAGAAATAACTCAAAGGATAAACAACCTCACTGGTTGGGCACCATCACCAGACAGACTGTACTGAAGTTGCACCATGTTATCTGCTATTACATAAACTCTTTTTGCAGGTATTTTTCATAATGACTTTTATAAAGCCAGCCCGCTTTTCCCGAGCTGTCGTGTATTAGAGGTTACACATGCCCCGTCTACTTTAATTCTTCTAAAAACAATTTGTTTAACCAGTATTAATTCTTTTCTGATACACGATTAATTCTTAAAATTAAATACGTACGCAAATATTTGTCCACAACTACTTGCTACTGCAAATTATGAACGCTTCAAGTAAAAGCAGTGAAACTGAAGACTGAGTACTTGTTGCCACCACATCTCTATCTGCTCATTTGTTTTTGATGGTCAACATGGGTCTTCTATTTCAGGTGGCCCTTTGCATAAAAATAATGAAGATTTACTGTTTGTTTGATGGATATGATGTGATGCAATTTAGTTTTCACTTACTGCCATCTAGAAAATCACTTCACAGTCTTAATTTGAAGCACTGAATAACTGCCCTTGACTTCAGCAAGACTACTTAAGATTACACTGGTATTAAGAATGGATGAACTGCGAACTTCAACTCATTTTTTTACTTCACAGAAAACAAGCTCAAAATGCAGGTTCTTCTTAAAACAACACAAACCGGTTTCAAAATTTGGAAGTCCTGTTATTGCTTCCAATTGACACAGAAGAAGTTCAGAGAAGAATACAGAAAATTTAGGACTTGCCTAAGAGTTTGCGCTGTGCTGAACCCATATGAGAGAGTTCAGCTCTTCCTAAATTAAACTTCTGTCAGTGACAGCACATAAAGAAGGAAAAATCCTTTGATTCCTCTGTAATACAGGAAAAGAAACCCGCAATTCCCTGTCCTTCACATTGATAATTCTTTAAGCTCTTTGTATAAATTGACATGCGACTGAATTGCACACGAGGTAAGTCGGCTGCAAAACGGGGCCAAATCAAAAGCACTGAAACTCTATTCGTTAACATTTACTTGCATAATAAACCAGTTACTTATCATGCCAGAACAGTTCACCTATGGCTTTTCTCTTTTCCTGTGTATTTATTGATCTGCATGTAGATTACATAGGAACATTGCCATGTCCTATTCACAGGAGGAGAATATACTACAGCAATGTCGGTATCTAATGATTGCACTACATGCATCATTATTATGCCCTTAGTTTCTGATCCTCCCTTTTAGCCTTTTTAAAATGTTTCCAGTAACCAAAACTCTCATGCATTAGTGGAAACTACAAGAAGTCCCGTGTTTCCCTGCTAAACATGGCCCTTTGCATTATTTAAAGAAACGCAATATAAATAAATAATGGTTAGAACAACAAAAGAACAAAAATTAACGTCTCAGTGAAGGACATTTGGGGAAAGGCACAGCATGTGTTTGCTGCGAGAGAAAATTTAGTGTATTAATTGTGATATATGTTTGAGCGGAATGGTTCCACTGATCAGGACCTTCACACGAACAAAAACCTGCATCCAAAACACCAGAGAAAAGTCAAACGTCTTGTTTGTTACTGCACTGCTAAAGAGTCACTAGAACATACAAAACCGTAGAGTAACCGCTAAAAACGAGCACACTATCATGCTTAGTTTGTCATATTTTCTCCTTCTTCATACATCAAAACCACATTTGTCAGAGTTACTCATGACTTCATGAAAACATCGTTTCATTTTCCCTATTATTTTGTAACAAAGACACAAGCAAAAAGGGGATAAATGTATTAGTTAATATATGGAAATATTTAAACTATAAATCTGTCATGATTCAGACATGTAAATTCACTCCTTCCCATATTCTCCCCATTCCCTCCACAATCCAGAGGTTTTCTGAGCCTGTCAAATCACCCTTCTGTCCTCTAAAGTATTCTGGAACAATATCTTCTGATGACAGTGACATTTAGCTATGACAGCAAGGCTGATAAACTGATTATCGGGTTGCTATCATTTCCTATTCTCCTCCCTCACTTCTATAAAGTTGGAATAAAGAGTCTGGTACCTGTGCCGCATTAAACAGTCCTGTCAGCCTTCCCTGGAATATCAGTCTCAGTAGAACTGAGCCATCTGCAGACTGGAGAAAATGAGGCTCCTGTTGTTCTTGCCCATATACAAGTACTACATTATACCTGGGAAAAACATTGCGCTGCTAATATTGTAATTCATGAGCAAGAGATTCAAAGCTGATTCTGCTATTTATAATGTACACAGGGGTTATCTTGGTCATAAGGAAAAGCCCCTTTTAATGCCAGAACTTGGAATGGAATAGAACAGAATGGAACAGAAGAGAATAAAACGCTTCAGTTGGAAGGGACCTCCAACAGTCAACCGCTCCAGGGCTGACCAAAAGTATTCTTAAAACAGATTCTTGCTTTCTCCCTGAAGACTCTTAGTTTCGTATTTGCAAATGTTCACTTTTTCCTTCTGCTGAGCTCCAGATTCTTTTTGTTCATAGTGAATTAAGTATAGTAGGTTGAAATCTAAGTCAAAATGTGGCAAAAAGAACTGTTTGAGAAGGTATATCTTACTGTGTTTCTAATAACTGGGTAAATATTACTTACTCTTCATTAGGGAAACACAGGCAGAAAGAGAATCTGACTCACCCAGAGTAGCCTGCAAGTCAGTAGATCATCTAAGGAACAAAACAAATTAAGCCCAACTCCCCGTTGTTTCCAATCTACTACATAACCCACTGATTAAGCTGCACTTTTAAAGTGCTTGAATAACGAGGGCATGTGCGGGAAGACTCAATCAAATCTTCCCTTTGCTCAATCTGGGTGAAGCCACTTAGGCTTGGACTAAGTGAACTTTGTTCCTCCGTGGAGCACGGAAGAGAAGGGAGAGAAATAAGCGGCAGCGCTATGTGGCATCGTCCTCTCATGGGCAATTCTAGAAGCCTGACTTCACGGTCTTTTCAGCGCACATCTATGCTTTCTAACGAAAGCACAACAATTTCTATCACCTACAAGTCCAGTCCATGAGTTTAAGCAGAAAAAAGTATTCTGCACCTCTTCTTGGTAAGAATCCTGATTAGTATGAGACCTCTGTGTAAGGCTGGGTCAATTATGGACTCGTGAAAGTTAAGAGTACATTTCTTGTCTTCTGTAGAAGCAGATCAAGACCTTAATTAAAAAGAAGATTCTATTTTATGCTTTGACACCTTCAACTCTTGTTTCTGTAGCACTATTGACTTCAGTGGAATAAGACACAGCTAAGTATAACTCAGGATGTTCAATCCGGTTATAATTTACTATGCCTCAGGGATGCTCTAGATATACACTTTAGCAATTCCTCTATTTCAAAAATGCTATAAAATTTGCTGATGGCATTTTGATCAATTTTGCACTTAGAAAATGATAGTACATGATCTACTTCTTTTTCAGAAGACCAACACCAGAAAAAGAACCTGCACTTCCCATGGCAAAGGTGAATCATCAGGACGTGTCCATCTCAGTGAGCGTCAAACAGTCAAAACTGCAAATAGATTTTAAGATACACTTCAGGCTTTGCAAAACTGGAGATGATATTCCATTCCTGTAACCTTCTGTTTCATGTGCACTGTGTCTCATCATCTCATTTCAGCAATTTGTCTGACTTTACATTTCAGTTACATACAGTTTCTCTTTTTCTAATAAAGTACCAATGCTGAATAACCTTTTCCCCCAAGACTCTTTTCTCTTGAGAAATAACAGAAAACGAACATATTATGTTTCTCAAAACTTGGATCTGTGTGTCAGAAAAAAACCCACAAGTTTAAGCTCTGTTTCCCTGTTGATACAAAACGCAACTGATCCTGTCATGAAAGACCACGGAAACACACAAACATTAGTGAAATCCTCAATAACTTTTTACCGCTACTTTCACACATCCATGAAAATGCAAAAATCTTGCTTTTTTTTTTTCCACTTATTAAACCTCACTTCTCAAGTCCTTTCTTACCTTCCCCTGCACATGCACAATTTTAAATCAGTTTTTATTGTTCCGTGTTTCATAACGGATACACAGAGAATTCTGGTTTCTGAGAATCGTATTGTTCCTTGAGTCAATCAGACCTTCCTAATAACTGGAAAATCCTCCATTAATTCTTGTAAACCTGATGTTTCCTACCTACTTTACATCCTCCAAGCAAAGCACCTCTGAATCAGAGTTATCTTGTGTTTCCTTCTCCAATAGATTGAGACATAAATGAAACTGATGTGATGCCTATAACTGTGGAAAATAACATTCTCAGACACATTACTTCATTGTAGAAAAAGTAAAAAGCTACAATCTTGCAACTACTTTGTGAAGAGTGACTAAAATCAAAACAAACCTGTATTTGCACCCATTTTTTTGTTTAATTCTATAGAGCATCCATTCACAGCAGCAGACACTAGATCAAGAGTCTAAATTTAACACTATTTTGAACAGCACTTCGATAATATAAAACTTGACACAGTGCACAGGCTAAGGGGGTCGAAGAATTCAACTAAATTATAATCCAGTAACATTTTTTACTAATAAGCAGCTCTCCAGAAATGCTTGAAGAAGTAAAAGCATCCCGAAAAGTGTAGATCTATCCTTCTTGTTTAGAGAACAGAGAAATTAAATATAGAAGAAAATCATATTCTCCATCCAGCTGCCTTGCTAATTCAAAGTTGTCCATAGCAAAGTGAATCAGTATTATCATTTTCTGAAGCTGAACTACCCACAATTGAGATGGGAATGGCTGAGAATAAAAAGGTAGATATAGGTGGTTTAGGTTTCCTGCCCATCAGGAAAGAACATCAACGAACATTAAAAAGAAATGTGTCAGTGAAGTAAATTATTTCCCTGATTGCAGTGTTCAGTGTTGCAATTGAATTGCAAATTTTACCCCAATCTCAAAGTATAACATAAGAGCTTGACAAAGCTGCCACCCAATAAACAAAGTGACAAGGAAGGACATCTCCTCAGCCAGGAGACATCCCCGATAAGCTCTGCCTAAACCTTCTTGATGGGGAGTAATTGGCAGGACAAAGAAACCTTGATGGGTGCAGGACAAAGAAACCTTGATGGGTGCAGGACAAAGAAACTGCGATAATTTGTGACCTTTCAGGAAAACAGGAGTCAGCAACAACTATTCTGAGAAGGTGATGTCCTACACACACTTAGGAATCTACACCAAAACAGTAGAAAAAGTAACTCGTGACCTACCCAAAATGATCTGGTGTGCACAGTATAGTAACTCATAACCTACCCAAAATGAGCTGGTGTGCACAGTATAGTAATTCATGACCTACCCAAAATGAGCTGGTGTGCACAGTATAGTAACCCATAACCTACCCAAAATGAGCTGGTGTGCACAGTATAGTAACCCATAACCTACCCAAAATGAGCTGGTGTGCACAGTATAGTAACTCATAACCTACCCAAAATGAGCTGGTGTGCACAGTATAGTAACTCATAACCTACCCAAAATGATCTGGTGTGCACAGTATAGTAACCCATAACCTACCCAAAATGAGCTGGTGTGCACAGTATGGTAACTCATGACCCACCCAAAATGAGCTGGTGTGCATAGTATAGTAACTCATGACCTACCCAAAATGAGCTGGTGTGCACAGTATAGTAACTCATAACCTACCCAAAATGAGCTGGTGTGCACAGTATCTCCTGGAGAGCCTGAGTCCTGGCTGCTGGCTCCAGACCCTATGACATGGAGCAGCATTGGTGTAGGACTTGTCCGTTGTCCGTCAGCTCACTGCTGGGAGCAGTTCGCTGAGTCTCACACTCGTAACAACTCACAAAATCTACTTATAGGCACATATGCAGGTAAGGGTTCATAACTTCTCTCTTCACTAGATGGAATTCTCCATTAACTTTTAATACACACGGATTTACTTTACTCTTGTAATATATATACTTGCTTTCCTAGTAGTAACTTGTAGTGCGTACGTATATAGATATATATATATCCTTTTTCAATAATCTTAGTTTTGTAGTAATTTGTAATAAATTCTCAAAACCCTGAACTCCATGTCCTTGCACATCACAAAATCCTGAGACCCTCACCATCATATTTTACATCCGTGGGTCAAGGAACCCTCACAGGTCACGACCATGACCAGTACGGGGTTGAAAAATCTGGCATCCTTTATCTCTTGGTAGGCGAGGCCAACATTTGAAGCTTATACTGACTATTCATGTCCTCTCCTGGAAACATTAACAGCAGGTCAGGACCAAGCATTCCATTTCAACCAGGGGGATCTTCTGTTAACTTTACTGTCAATCCTTTGCTACCTGTTCAATAATTGGTAGCATCATAGCCCTACAAAAAGTCCAATTATCATAATTTGTCTTCAGACAGACTGTGAGAAACCCTGAAGTTAAAGATACACAAGTTGGTAAAGTCAGAAATTGTCCAAATATGATGAAAATTAGCTAAGTGAACAAATACATCTTCCAAAAAGCAGAATATCCAAACACATAGTCATGACTGTAAGTCCTGAAAAAGTCTTTCTGTGAAGATGATAATAAAACATGCCACTCACTCAATTACTCATTTATTAAGCGAGACGCAGCATAACAATTGCCCTTACTGCTGTTTGCACTGCTTTTACTCTACGCTGAATCTATTTAAAACTATCCTGCCTCCAAGAACCTTTTCCATCAGTACTTAAAATAAATGTAACTTGTGTGTACAGTCGCTAATCCTCTGACATCTTTCCATTAGCTCACTGCCTACTGACCTACAACCAGGAGCTGCTGTCCTCCCACCACCTCCAACACAAAGCCACCTCTCCCTTGGGCAAGCTCCTCTCTTACATCCTTACTTTTAAAACCTGCTTTATCCATATTAACATTTAAACCCGGAGCTTTCTTGAATTTTTTTCTACGCTTCCTTAATTTCCTCCCTTCCCTCACAGCATCCATATTCTACGGGGCTGCAGCAAATCCATCCCAGCTTCCAGTTTCCTTCCAAACAAGACCCCTTTGCAAAGACTTCTGCTAGGAACGTGTGCTGGGTGTAGCGGTGTGTTTGACACTATCTCACCTCTTAAACTCAGTCTGGAACAAGGGTTTGAAGGACCAGCCCAGCCACTACACATTGGATATAGGGAAATGACTGGCACATGTTTAATTTTTCCTGTGTGTTCATTATTGCCTTGTGATGGGTTTGATATGGGCCGTGAATAGAAACCAAGTCATGAAATTAGAGATAGGTAACAGAAAACTTTCATTCCCTGAAGCACAATGAATTCTTAATCTATTTTTGGAAAAAACTGTATTTTCTAAGATTCTCTTAGGCTCAATGGTATTACCTGGGTTGTTAAAAGACAGAGACCTGCCAGAAGATCTCTGATCATATTTATTGGCAGCCTGCTTCATCCAAGTTGTTAACCTGCACTTTTCCACCAGAACCTCCACATTTCTTCAGGGACATACATTTCTTCATTTCAGATGGATCCGAGACACTATTTCAACTGTTTTGTCAGTAATTAGTGTATAAGGTTGCACTCAGTCTGCTTCCATATTTCTCCAATCTTACAAGAATATTATTGCTTCTTACCAAGGCAGAACATGTCTTCTGTATTTCAGGGATAAAAATCTGATGCAAAACCCCATCGTTATCACTCTGTATTTAAACCCATCATGTATTTAAACCCACGACTAACAGAAACACAGTATTTCTAGTGCCACTGAAAAAGAGGTGATACATCAGGAAAAGAAACACCCCTTGAAAATAAAGACTTCTGCATTATTTTATGAAGGATAGAATGCAAATAATAAATAACTACATTTGTACCAAAGCCTATTTGAGGCCACAGGCTTTTTTCCAGCCACATACAGTTGCTTCTATTGGTGTTTCTCTGTTCATGCCACTTGCAGTCAAGTATTTACTGTCATTTCTTTCATTGCTGATAAGATGCCAAAGACTAACTTTTAAAGTTAATGCAAGTCTTGCTGCTAAAAAATGTAATTCCCATAATTACTTGCAACTACTAGTAATAATTGTCTTTATGCTGGTTTGAAGATGTATATCTGGCATGTTTTCAAAGGAAAACGTGAATTAAAATTTGACATAAAAATACGTATATTACGGAAAATAGGGTTTTTAAAAAATCTGCCTAAGAAATATTTCATTACATTTTCAATAACAGCTTAAAGTGGGAAAGATTTTTCCAACAAAGCAGATAGTCATTTATCTAACTATCTCTCTTTGCTTAATTTCGAAAATAATTGAATGCTTTGTATATTTCTGATGTATGAAGATTTTTCCCAAACACGGTAATCGTAATTTTTCAAAATAATTCTTTTTCTGCATTCTTATTGGTCAGAAGTTAGATTTGCCCATAAGTTATGGACATAATTGTTTAAGTTGTATGCACAAAGAAACAGCAATTTATTCAAAAATTACAGGGTTTTTTTTAATGTTGGGCTTCTCCATATACACTCACAAAAATCCTCTTTGTTATATGCAATCCAATATTGCCACTTGGACAACTCGAAAATGAAGCTGTTTATAAACAAGAATTGATAACTTGATTATAATCATGCTGTTTCTAAAGAAGAGGCTTACAAAAAGGAAACGAATGTTTGTTAAATCCAGCCTAAACAGTAAGTGCACTCAAATACAGAAACCGAGTCTATTTCAATAATGCTGATATGAAGTGCATGTAAAACCAACCCCGAACTGTCAGGTTCTCCTACAACTGAACTTCTTTGTGGGCAGCTTTCTCTAAATACATATTCTATAAAATGATAAGTAATTTATTTGTCAAAGCAAAAGAGAAAGTGTGTATATATATATATTCTGGTATCCTCCAACTTCTGATGCTTTACCTGACTTTGTACACTCCCTGAAACCAATGCTACCATCATTAATAAGAAGCATCAGAATGTGATTCTTCACCATTTTTGGTCCAGATGTTCTCTGACATCCATACGCTTCTGTTTATCGCTACCAATACTGATCAAAGCATTAACAAATGATTCACTTTCTTCCTAAGGGCTTCCTTAGGGGGTTATTTTGCCAAACCAGGTGTGAGAGACAAACCAACATTCAATTCTGCCTTCTGGCTGCAGGTAAATTCCTACTGTGTCAGTTTTTTGTTATACAAATGAGGCGGGTAGGTGTTAAATACAAAGAATAGCCCAGAGAACAATTCTCCTCTGCAGAAAGTTAGATTAATTGCAATTCAGCAAATTTATTCTGCCTATAACAAAGGCAGTGCTATTTAAGCTGACGGGGAAATACTGTATGTGGAACATAATTTCCTTCTGCCGTCGCTTTAAAGTTCTATAAAATATACATGCCAAATTCATTTATTCTAAACGAGGACTCACTGCAACCCGATAATTCTTCCGACCTGTCATTTGGGCAGCATCTTTCTTTACAGCAGCAAACTCTCAAAGGCCTTCTGTACAATGGCCTATACGTAATAACAGTTCATCTTAAAACATACGTTAAATTTCTATGTGTTTCACTTCCGTGGCACACAGCTGAAAACTCTGCTTACATAGGTAGGGCTACTTTCATTGCACATCTGGATAAAAGATGACACAACACGAAGCTTAGACTTGCCCCCTCCCTCCAAAATATTGTTCTTTAATACACCGTGTTAATGGGATCAACTAAAGTCTTCTGGCTTTACCTATTTCGCTTAATATCATCTGGAAAAAAAAAGAAGACATATCAAGGTTGGGCAAATAGCTTCAGTCTCTTCCCCCCCTAAACAGTTTCACCAATATGGCCTGGACAGACACCAGACCCGTTTTCAATTGCCGTTAAGAACCAAACAAACTCAATCCATATTTGTTGAGCCTTATAAATCATCACAACTATACCCAACATTGTGTTAGCTTGCCAGAAAAGCACAGAAATTGCAATTTGAAGAGATTGGTGACAAAGGAAGAGACGCTGCATCGTAGATACACCACACTGGAAACAATACAAATACTTTTCAACACTAGAAATAAGTTCTGTCACTGTTTCTTAAAGGTTACATCCCTTATGCCCTTGCTGTCACCCAACTAAGCGTAGACCCCATTTAGCTGCTCTGTGAGTGCTAAACAGACAGATCATCCTAAGCAAAGACAGCAGGGAAATGCAAGTCAAGCACTGAGCATTGCCAATGCTTGCGGAGGAACAGACAGGAGGCAGCAAATGTGTAAACATAATTAATAAAATAAAGCACTTATGAAATAATACAGCCATACCAAGCCGTAAGACCATTCTGAGCCTTGTCAAGCATAGAGTCACCTCATAGCACTTAACATTATGCCTGATACTTAGAAAAAGTCCTAAAACTCAGTAAATATGTCAATTCTACTTAACAGTATGCTTTATAAGTAAATCAATCAAATGTCAGTTCAAGCTTGAAACTAAATCATTACATTTATTTTATGCTGGAGGTCTCTGATGCTCCATCTTTGCTACAGATGATGTTCATCTTTGAGCTCCAGAAATCTTATCTCTTCGACTATTGTTTTATTTCCATTATCCCTTAGTGCAAAGCCCTTTTCAGACTACAGCACGCAACTCAATGGGCCACAGCTCTGCTAGGACCCTGTTATATCACCACAAATACTTGACTTTTCCCAATTGTAATGGTTTTGGCTAGGAGAAACCTAAATTTATTCATAGGAGCTTGTGTGGTGCTGTGTTTTGGATTTGTGATGACACCGGTGCAGTCAATCACCAGGACAGCACTTGTACAGCCATTTGTAGTATTTATGACCTTGGCTAGAGGTACAGTGGAGTTTTGTTCTGGAGTGTGAGTTAGTGTTAATTGCACCAGATCGTTCAAATAGTATCCTCAAACTACATATTATTGTGGCAGTGGAAGGACACAAAAGCAAAGCAGAAGCTACAGAGTGATTTCACTAGTGATATTCAACGTAGAACCCTCTAAGCCATTCTGCTCCCACTCCTATATCAAAGCTCAAAAATGACCCTTAACCTTTAATATTTCTATGTGAACAAATCAGAAGGAAGCGTGACCTTATTCTACTCAGCACTGTTCAGAAATCATCCTGAAACAGGTTTATGCACTAAAGACCTGATACAACTTCCAAAATGTTTATGTTCATCCATAGCTGCCCATATTGCTGAGCTGTGGGTGCTTGTTGTGTGTGGGCCTTGATTCAGTAATTCCAAGCACGAAGATGTCCCAAATAAATACCGTGGAGGGAAACATTGGAATGGGTGGCTATCTTAGCATTACGTTTTCTATGTGAAAAGAAGTTGTTGGACACTAAGAGTTAATCTGGTATACCTAGAATGCAAGATTGCCAGGGTTCCCATAGCTTAAGGCTTCTGAAGAACAGCCGAAACTTGAGTTCCCACTCCATTCAGGCTTGTTGACTTTCCAGCTAAAAACTGCAAGGAGTTCTCTACCGCACGATGACAAAAGCTGTCTAGAAGACATTCAGTATCATACTCCAGAAAATCAGAATATGGATATATATACTACATAACTAATAACAAAGAAAAAGTGTCTGATTCACCTGATTTACTTAGAAGTCCTTGCTAAAGGGACAGGACAGAAATGAGGGCAGAAAAGAACGAGTACAGATGGTGGCTGAATGTGCTTCAGACAAAGAGTTAGTTCTAGGGATAGACTGCTGGCCTTATTCTTGGCAGAAAGAACAACCGAATTATAAAATGACTTGCACTAATAAAATAGCATTTTAAAAGTCTGAAATGATAGCAGTGGAAAATTTAAATTATCCAGAGAAACAGAGGCTAGATTGCATCTATTTGAAGTAATAAGACCAAGGGTGCATAATATACTAGACTATCTGGAATGTGACTAAATCCAACATATACATCAAATTGCAAGGGAATAGAAAGAGGCAGGATAGGTGTGATTTAAGGCAAAGAAAAATCTCAGCAATGCAAATTTGATTAAAAAATAAGGTAAGTTCAGAAGAAGACCTACCCTGTCAACTGGGTAGAGTCAGAACTGTACATTTACCTACATGGAAGTAAGCAGAATGAGGCAGAAAGGTAAGAATAAGTGAAGAGAGAGGAAATGAAAATGATAACTGAACATACAGGTAGTTATTCACACTGATTGTAGGAGTTTGAAAGTAAATACTACATTGCTGCAGTGTCACAGCTCTGTGACATTTGGCTGGAAAGGTAGATTGACAAAAGGATTGAGAAGACGTCTTACTGGAACTTATAACTATCAGTGAAGGAGGCTGTGTGAAAGATATACAAACAGAAATTAAATTAGACTCTCAGCAGGGATGAGAAGGAATAAAAGCAGCCAGTGAAATAAAAATAGCACTGAAAATAGAGATGAATTGTAGACAAGTCTTTAAAATACACAGGATATGAGCAGCTCGATGAAAAGACAGTGGGACCGTGAAGGGACAAGAGTGACATTGTGGTGAGAGATGAAATCAAGATGCTGAGAAGTGCGACGAATTCTCTATTTTCTTTAAACACTGAAGGTGGTCTCTGAGAGAGATAACAAGTGATAAACAAGCGCTATTTTCATTACCACAGGGTAAAAGAACGCTTAATAATGGGCCATGACTTCAGGCATGGCATAAATACTTAATACCCTGGGCTCAATTAATAGTTGGTAACCAAGACCTGAAAGATGCACTGAAACAATTGGAAGGGAATAAATTAATGAGGGGAACAGGTAAACCTTTGGCAGATGGTTTGGTCATTCACACACCGCTCAATGAGTTCTAGGAAATGGCCAATACGTGCAGATGTGCCTGAAGGTACGAAAGAAACCCACAAGATCAAGGTATGATTCTGTCTTCAGCTATGAGGACACACTAATAATGATTTTATATGACACGTTAAGGGGTCAGCCAGCCCAGGTCCATGAAGAGAGGATCACATATCTCAGATATGCTTGAACTGCTCCAAGCACGCTGCGAATGGGAAGAAAAAGATGTAAAAGAAGAAAAAAACCACGTGAAACAATGGATACAATTTGTCTGAAGTGAAAAACAGTCTCACAATGTAAAGTTCCTGTCTGCAGGGAGGTTTGATTGCTCGTGTCAGAGCGCCATGGCAAAAAAGAATTGTTAAAATGAATTTGAGTCTCCTTATAAGCAAAAAAGAGGTCTTAGCAAGAAGCAGTTATTAGAAATGGAGAAAGAGAAAAGGTGAACCTCCCTGTTCCACAGAGCTTAGTCTTGGGTTTGGGTTTTTATTCCTTACATATGAGCATCCAGGGTGATGATGGTTTCCAAATGCAATGGAACAGAGGAAATTCTTTCCAGAAGCAGATGCAATAGCTTTGTTGGTTAGACGGGGTGAAGAGGTGTGATCAATGTCTGCCCCGTTGTCATAACACGCCGATGACAGGTAGGTCTCACAAGAAAACGTGCGGTAAATTGGAAATTGTAACTACTGCATGAAAAGTGCCTTACATAGCAAAAACAAAAGCCCTCTTCAAAGGCAAGCAGAGCTGGCACTGCAAATGAGATTATCTAATGTCTGCCAGCTGCAAAACAACAAAAAACACACATAGCCCTCAAACTCTGATCATTATTTCCAGCTTACGCAAGCTCTACTGATAGAACGTGGTCATTCCTGTGGAATTCTTATGGAATAATTCTTACAGAGAAGTTGTGCTGAGTGTAGTTTGTTTTAACATACATTTAAATTAATTTAAACAAGTATCAGTGCTGGACACCTTCCTGTGGAACCTCAGCTGGGTGTTCCTGCTCCACGGGGGGATTGCACTGGATGAGCTTTCCAGGTCCCTTCAACCCCTGACATTCTGGGATTCTGGGATTCATACATGCACTGTTTTCCTTAACCACAACCTGAGCTGCTTCCACCCCACTGATGCGTTATTACGGTTCTGAAACATGGCAATTAAAGGTGTGTTCGCATCCTGGAGCCATGCACAGACAATGGCTATCGAGACTCTCCAGTCTATTTTCTAATCTGGTCCACAAGGTTTAAATCAGATTGTAATTCAACTTCATTTCAACCAGAGCAATATTGTTAGTGTTTTTTAGACAGGAGAGGAAAAAAAAAAAGTAAAAAGTAATAAAACTAATAAAGAAAAATAAAAGAGGGAGAGAAAACATGAGCTGCAGAAAGTTCTCGACTTCTCAACCTTCAATCCTCTGTGAAGCGTTTAAGGGAAGGTGGACTAATCTATGCACAACTAACTCCTGCTGATTGCTGGAAGAAAATAAGATCAATTTTTAAGAAGAGAGTAAAGCCTCAGATAATAAAGTAAAAGAAGTGATTCTGCCCTGACAGCCACGAGGCCCATAAAACCAGATAAGCTACGTCTTTTAGTTCTATATTACTGTGCTAAATTTATCCAAAGCACCTTGGAGAACGGTGGATGTCTCAGGCAAACTGGTAAGGAGAGCAGGGGCAGTTTTTCTTCTCCATTCTTTACAGCCAGTTATAATTTTTGTACCAAATTGAGCGCTACGAAAAATAAATGCAGCTCCACGCAAATAAAATGTCTTTAGGATGATATATTGATTGCATAAAATCAGGAAAAGTAAAAAGAAATCAACTTTCTTTTTCTGATAATACACCTTTTTTCCTGCCAATGTAATTCTGATCATTTAAACCATCATTTAGATTTTCTCTTTTGATTGCTGCAAAAGACATTCAAGTCTAACACTACGATGATTTTCGCATAATAGAAATGGAAAAGAACATAATAAAAAATAAACATTTTTTCTTTACAACTAAATATCTCCAGAAATTTTGTTCTGTAGAAAATTTGATTCCAGTTTGAAATGAAAAGTCAAGTTTTCTGTAGCTGATATTCCAGGCATATTTAAAGCACCACTTCTTCCTTGCAATGAAGGCAAATGGTCACATAAATAGGCGCAAGGAAAAGCGAAAAGTATAGGGAACAGGAATTAATGAAAATAAGTGAAAAGAGATCACACAAGATGAACTGAAATCAGGTGTCAGTGAGAAAGAAATAAAGGGGAAAACAGAAAGAAAGGTCCATGTGAAGACAGAGGTAAAAAAACAAGTAAAACTTGCATATACCCGTAATGACAAAAAAACCCCTCCCTATGCTCAACACTCATTAAAAATCTGAGGCCTAAATTATTTATCAGAAACTGTGTGAGCATCTGTTTTTTGTGATATAGATGTAGAGTAACCACTTCTGTTTCCCTTCATTTATGTCAGCATAAGAGAAGAATTCTAAATGCCACGCTACTGAATTAGATTCTCTTACTGAAATCTCAGCACAAAATTGTAAATTATAATATATAACTATGTTTATGCATAAAAAAGATATTTTATTTCTCTAGATTATATCTCCACCTTTATTTTAAACCTTGTGTGCGAAGTTTGACATATATTTGCTCTTACAACCCCAGTGAACATAAGTGTGATGATTTTAAATAGATAAATAGGTGAAAGTGGCCTAATTTGACATTTTCCTGCATATCCCTTAAGGGAGAAGACATTGCATGCAACGCTCACAAAGTGCCTCGTTTCTGAGAAATTAAACCCTAGTAGCACTTTTACACTAAATAGCTAATTTTGCTATGAGCTGTACCCTTTTATAAAGTCAAAAGAAGTGACCCCCCCCTTGAATGTGGAATCCTTCACATATGGCAAAGAATGGGCATTCTGTACATCACCAACTTAAGAGCAAGTAAAGCTATATTAACGTCTGCCATGCCTTTTTAGAGAAAACCAGCTTGTGTCTATGTTGTTCATCACTCCTCATCTGCACAAGCCTGGGGAGAAGGATCATTTTCCAGATTATCACCCTGTTAGCACAAGGAAGGAGAAAGTATAATGCATCATAGATTATAAAACATAATTAAAGCTTGCACAGAAGAAACATCATTAAAATTATGTCAGCCTGCTGTAAAAAAAAAAAAAAAAAGCCCATTAATTATAATGGGGCAGAGGGATGAGAAGAAAGTGGCAAATAACCAACTTATCTTTAGATGCTCCGATTAATTTCAGCCATAAAACTGTCGGTACACCGTGGCACATATAAATTCCATCAATCTAACTGGGATGACTTTGCAATGAGGGCAGTCATGAATAATGTGAACACTAAGTACCCTAGGACTGTATATGCAGATTAAAGCCTGAGGTCACAAGTCCTAATTGCAGAGCAAGCAATGAATGTGGTTGAGTGAAGAGATATGGAGAAGAAGTTATAGAAGAATCCCTAGAACAGTTAAAAATCTGTAAGAAGCAAAAGACACAGGTTCAAGAAAATGAAACTTTCTCAAATAAGTGAAAATATTTCTGAGAGGAAATTCTTCAAATACTTCTTTTAAACGCTGTACCAAAAAATCTGTCAAAACCTTGTTATCCTTCACTTAGGATTTCACTCTTTCTGCCTAGTTGAACTTATGTTACGAAGTCTTAAGTTCTGTTCTCCATAATAACTTCAAAACACATCAAGAATTTAGCCATGCACTGGTGAAATAAGAAATAAATACCGCAGAACACTGTATCAAGTATTTATCTCATTTATCTGTGAAACTGCAGCCATGAGGCTCCCTATCAGAGACAATACCCATCCTTCAACCTTGCAGAAATGGAAACCAGCCGTTTAAATTTAAAACCAAACCAAACAACCCTACATATCCCTTCAGGAAAAGATAACTTCCAGACACTGCTTTTGTTCAGCATAAAGTAGCAAACAGCTCCAGACAAAACCGATTTGAATCTTTATATTAAAAAGAATGAATGTGAAACCCCATATCTGAACAAGGGTCATAACCACGGGGCTGCGCAATATTCTGAGATAAGACCCATCGCTTCTTGCTTTTGGTATTTCTTCATTAAACAACTTGAAAAATAGGGACTGAAATACAGACATCGCTTTCCCAAGCATATGCGGCCACCTATATATCCTCTTTTTCCTTCCTCAATGGCAAAATATGTTCGAAATAAACCACAGAAGAGAATCAACAGCAAAGTAAGCGACCTCATTATACACTATGTTTCTATGGCTAGGATGGGAGACAAAAACCATATTTTAAATTCTTCAGACAAAGAAAAAAATACACGAGATTTTAAATAAATTTTCAGAGTAAGGAAAAACAAAGCAAAGTTAGAAAATCCAACTCTTATTTTGTAACTGAGTGAACAATTTAGTATTTCCCTTTCATGTTACTATTCAAGTCCTAAACCACCCATCGCTGCCATACAAGCTTTTATCTCAAATCAAAATATTATTTATCAAACTTGTTACAAATGGCTTAAATGGAACTTGAATGGTGATACACAGTGGACTCTTCTCTTCCCAATTTTCTACTCTCAAAACCTCAAAATTATTTTCAGAAAATCGGCTATTTATTTATTTTTAATGAGGAATATGAAAGTGCCAACATATGCTCCTTGCAAAGAGTTCAGTAACTTAGGGATTTACAGGGAGGGAATTAAAATTCTCCACTCTGGGGTAATACTCAAGATAATATAACCACTGATAATAAAGTACAATACTCTAGATAATACAATCACTAGATAATTGCCAGAACAGCCGGCCATGCATTTTTAAGGAAAAATACAATATTATACATTTCCAAACGCAGCGCAGATTGAGTATTGCGCTATGACTTCACACCTCCCACCTTGGAATTTGTCTAAATTTAAGAAAATTATTTATAAAATGCTTGAATGTGTCCACATTGGCCTCTCTATCTCATCTGATCTGAGGTTATGCTATGCACAAAAACTACAAATGCTTATGCAACTTAATGCCCTAAAATTATGAAAGTTTGGAGGCAATATTCCAATTCCAGCACGAAAAAGAGTAATTCAGGTAATTAAGGAAGTTATTTTAGCTCTTCAGTTACGCCTTGCACACTAAGCCCCCCTAATTTAGAGTGCAGTGACTTCACAGAACTCAAGCTGCCTGTAATGAGGAATGTTGGACCAAGGCAGCCGCTTCCATACTGGTCACTGTGCCTTGCTTGGAGCTTCTGTGACGGTTCCACACGACCTCAGGAACGGTGTCTGTACAATAAATTCCTTGCCCGGTAAACACAACTTGGTTTTGTTACATCAACGCGCAGCCAAAAAACAGTTCTTCTTCTACACTACATCCAGGTTTGCACAGCGTGCCAGCGAGATGAGCTGCAGAAACTGCAGCTAAATTCACTATATAACCACCCAGAGAGACCTGAGGTCGCTTGGGACACCATCCCAAACACGGGGAATTTCCAGTCCCTGAAGAGGATTTGAATGAGCACCAGAGGGTGCTTCTACCTCCCCCTTCTCTTCCTTGACATGCCTCCATGCAATTAACCTTCCTCGGTTTATTTTCAGTCTATCAGCGGCTTGGCATCAAGATTACTTCCAACTAACAAAGGTCAGAAACAAACAAAAGAAAATAAAATGAATGCAGCTGTATCTGAGGACAACAAACATAACAGAGCACCAGAGCAATTATAGCTGGGGTCTTCATTTAAAAAGGGACCTGAGTTAGGAAGCAGTCATAAGTAATCAAACATGGAAATTAAAAGTGTCCTCAATTGCTGTTAACTCTTAATTTACTTATTAACATTGAGTGCAATATACACAGTAATCAAAAGCTTAACTCTCCTTTTTACCAGGCTGTGTGCAGTGTATTTCAGTTTTCCCTGCAGGAATAGCCCTTCAGTGTAACACAATGTACATATAACATATGTACTTTTAAAGCGCTCTCATCACAGCAGTATCCATCCAGTTTTACATTCGGTTACAGCAACACCAGCTCTCCTGGAAAAAAGAAAAGTCATCCCTCTATTCTCTTCATAAGAGTTGGGTTTCAATACTTTACTCAGGGACAGAAGAGAAGCTCTTACTGCTTGAAGATTTCTGATAAAAACTAGAAACGGCACAGCAAACTAAATCTGCAGTTCGACACCAGTGTAGGGATGCAGCACGTGAAGTTCTTTTGCTTCAGCAGAAGGAAATCACAACACTTCATCATCTGACAGCGGCTTTTCTGCTTGCAGCTCTCACGCGGTCCTCACGGCGCTGAGATTTGAGTGGCTAACATATGCTGCACAATTGTGCCTGTCAAAGGATAAATTTTGGCTCAAGAATTAATGTACTTATTCTCATATTAAAAACCAAAAAAAAAAGTTGAGCTGGAGAAACAGTATCTTCTGAACTGAGAATCAATGTCTGTCCCACCCCATGTGTTCAGAAAGAGAAGCTTTACCAAGCAGAAGTGTGAAGTTCTCCAATGTGCACCGGTCTTTTGAACGCTAGACCGGGGGCATTAGCAACACCCTGCACAGATGCCCCTCCAGAGGGCAACACATCCACCAAGGACTTCTCAGATTTGATAATAAAAGAGCTTTGGCCATGTGGGATGGACTGCACGATGCACAACTTTGTCAACGCTACCTGAAGACTCAATAGAGCCAAAAGCAATTCTGCATTGTGCTCTTTTGCACCCTTCTATTCACACCACAAAACTACAATGTTATAGAAGACCATTAAGGATGCCAATAACAGTTCTGCAGCTAGCAATCCCACCTTCGAGTTGAGAGCGTCTTATAGTCAAACACCTAATAAATCATCATGTTTTGCTACTACCAGGCTTCAAAAATGGATGGAATTTTCTAGAACACTGCTGCCTAACTTAAAAACATTTCCTTAAAGCACAAGTTTCCATGATGCACTTGGAAAGTCTTCTTCCCTATTAATACTATAAACTGAACCTTCATTTTATTGCTGTGCTTGTACAGCTTTGTAGCTAAAAAAACTGAGAACACCTGATTGAGATCTTTTACTTGTTTCCAGGGCTAGAAGGCGTCTTTACTAGAAGCCTTAGTTATGACAAAGTTTTTGTTAGTTTATTCTTTGCAATCTGTGAGATGAACACCACATACAAAACCGCTTCAATTCCCTGTCAAACACTACAATGAACCCAACTTTTACTGTTTTCAGCGTACCTTTATTAACACTGGCAGTCAACTATACGACATTTAGTGAAAGACTGTTAAAAGAATAGTTGAACTGCATATCAAGCAAGTTCTGAAACACACCAACCTTAAACACCAATTTTACAGCAGCTTATCAAGATTTCTTGTTGCTGTTGTTCAGCTAGAAAAATACAGTGTTTTGCAAGTTTTCCACCTTCCATTAGATGTGAAGTGATTATTAAAAAGATGTGGCTTGGTCAATAGGTGTTTTGCTTGATTTCTCTTTGTATTTTTCTATACATCGTTCAACTGCACAGACAAACTTCCATTTGTCTGGTCCTGTTATTGCTTATGCTGATAGCTCTTCTAACATTGTGAGCGACTCTTCTTCACTAATGCTAATTGACCTAAAAAAAGTGCCAGCTTATTGTACCTACTACACATTGCTTGATAAACTGCATCATATTCCCATAATCTCACCTATTTCCTTCTTTAAGGACAAAGAGTAGAATGTAATGCTTACCTCAACTACTTGATTTACGCATATTGCCTTTACATTATGCAGTATCAAGAACAACAGGAAGCACTAAATGACAAAAATATGTTAAAGTTTAAATGAGTTTGTCACTTTTTCTGGTGCTTTTTGGAAGACAAGAAGATCACCTAAGGGGCTGGTCAGGCTGGGCTCTTGCTGGCTTTATTACCCAGCAGATGGAATGGCAAATGTGTGACATAAGGAGAAAGCTATCTTAAATGCCAGTTTGTTAAACAGATTGTCTTCATCATCTGACCACTGTTAGAAAGGCAATTGAAAACCACAGGCTTCCAGCTTCTTCATAATGAACGTTAAAAACGCAAATATGGAGCCATTTCTCACCCTTCAACATGACTGTCAAAGCCACACGCACATCGAAAAGCTCTACAGGGTCCGAGGTGAGCCGTCATCGGCAACAATCCCAGCCCAAAACCCCTCCGCGGGACCTGCGCAGAATTCACATGTTAAGATCTGGTTAAGATCTCGGTGCTGGAAAATCAGGGAGATAAGTTCTGCTCCATTTTATGTGTTGATAATGTCCTAGTGTACCATGCTGACAGGTTCTGTGCATTAAACGGGTTGCACTACTGTTACCATTATTATTATTATCTATAATATAGCTACATATTACCATATACACATATATTGCCTTTTAGTGTGTGCAGTTGGTATGACCAGGCGATAACTGCGAGTAACGTGGCAGTGTCCAAGCGATCAAATACACCGATGCACTATGGCCATACCCAGTCTGATTCTCAATGTATTAAAACCAGTTGGTCTTACATTATCTTTAGATTAGAAAACAGGACAAAGGAGTTTTGGAACTGTCCCACAACATTAAACGTTTTAAGCTGAAACCTAAGAAACTTACGGGAAGGACAGTGAAAGTATGTACCACATTTTTATTGTGCGATTCGCAGGCATCTTGATTTCTGCTGCTTTTGCACGGGGAAGCTTGTTGGTGCTAGGAAGGAATACTTTTCCCTTTTTGATGCGTAGTTTTAATTGCCGCAACTGCTACAATTGCAAATAGGACGTATAGGAAGGTAAATCGGTACGAATTAGTGGTACCAATGTCTCTGAGGTACCTGATGCATATTTGCTTTCATACTTAAGAGTCAAAGCAATTGCTGCTTTGCGGACAGCCGGGACTCCTTTGCTTCCATCAGGTCAGCAGCATCATCGGAGCATACGCTTCATAGCAATATTTATATAAGGCAGTTCTACTTACTGCAGGCATCAATGATGCAAAGGCCTGGGACATCAGCAACGTTCTTGTTATCTCACCTAGGGGCATGTTAAAGGTTCCGCTTCGAGCCTTTTACTACAGGTTTGAGACTGTCAGAGAAAGTTGCACACGCGCTGTGTGTGGGGTTGGGACTTGTGGGCAACACTCGCCTTTTCCAAGGTGCTGTGTTCAATAATCTACTCATTTGTTGTCCTGTGTTCCTATGTAAGGCAATTATGCCTGTGCTGTTGCTGAAATGATTCTTTAAGACATTTCAAATAGAACTCCTCCTCCTAGCAAATCTCATCTTTCAAAGCTCCCTTCATCCCAACAAGAGCAGGTCCTGCTAGAAGGACAAAATGCACGGCTGTGTTCAGCAAGGCACGTGGAGAAATTATTGTGTAACAGACCGCTTTCCTGTGAGCCTACAGCAACCTCTCCAATGTGTACATTGCTTAGCATATGAACAGTTATAATACATTTCCAACCAAGAGAATAACGCTCCCTTTTCCTCAGGGAAAGGTTTGCCATGCTCCAAACACTTGCAAAGCAAACTACACACAGCTCCCAGTCACTGGCTTCAGAGCCGAATACAGAGTGTCAGTTAGATGTATTTTACTGAGAAACGCGCCATTTCTTTCTAGCATCATTAAACCACGAATGCAAACAATTAGGAGAACTACAACTGCTAGAATCACGCTGTCTTACCATTTACATCAATACAGCCCAATGCCGGGACACAGTCGCAGCCTGTGCAACTGGGAGGCGTTCATTAATCTCTACTCGCTCCACTCATGCTCCTAGATAAAGACAAACCACCAAACTAAACAACTCACTTGTCAGTTTGAAACTTGGACTTTTTCACTTTATGGTGACATTTAAAAACAAGCCATTCTGTTTACTGCTTTTAAAGATCCTTCCCGTTCATCTGTTTTCTGATTCCTCACGATACCTGCATACAACTAAACCTTACTACTCTGCCTTTAAAGGGAAGAACATTGAGTCTCTCAATGGGAAAGAGTGAGTGAAGAATAATATGTTGGAAGCTTTTTTTAAAGGAAAACTTGGGTTTGATTATTTTTTTAACAAAAGTATTTCCTTTCTTTTAGTTTTTCTTAGAAGACTGAAAAGAAGAGCTTTCTTCTGAAAACATTACGCGCCTTTGGTTTTTGCCTGAAATACTCTCTTTTGAATGAGGTGGCACAATTTTGTGCTGTGTAATGAATATGGAAATATTTTCTGTTCAGCTATGTTATATTTATATTAATATAAACCAGAAAGAAAATGAAATATTGTGCGTGTACGTTTGGATCCAAACAACCCAATCCGGAGAACCAGGCAATCAAATGCTGTTTCTTATTTTGACTCCTTAGGTCAAACAGCTTTTCAATGCTTCTACGTTGAGCAAAACTGGTATTGTCCTGTAACAGACTCAAGTCAGAAACCCTTCCTGCAGTTACAACAGAGATTACTTCTCATGTTCATTTCCAAAAAAATCACTCACTCCATTCATGGCCACACACTCAGCTTCACCCCAACCTATACATATAGAATCCATTCACGGCCATACACTCACCTTCACCCCAAGCTATACATACAGGACTGAACAGAACCACCTTTGTCATTTTAGCAGGAGCTGATTTAGGTCAATGCTGAATAAATCTGTAAATCTGACCTCAATTCATCATCACACTCGGTACAGATTGTAACAGAGATGAAAAAGCAAGATAAAAAATTCACTCCGATTATTATTATTTTTTTTTTTTTTAAATCCCACTGCACCTATCAATTAATCTTTCTAATTAATAAATATTTGCTTCTCTGAACGCTGTATCTTGGTCAAAGCTGTCACCAAAACTCCATGCAGAAGTTGTTAACCTTTTAAGTCTGTCCTACAGTGCAGCTTAAATGGCTTTGTTTATTGATAACCCAAGGTGCCAAATATCACAGGCGCTTAAATCACTTAAAATTGGCAACTATCAGAAGACAAAAAAGGATTTTCTGATTTTTAGATGCTTAGGTGCTCTTACATGTACTGATCAACATCACACCTTATGTTGCTGCAGTAATTTGCCACAGTAAATAATAGATCTGGTAGAGGTAGTTAATAAGAAGTACTTAATAATGTCCTATGGTACATTGAATCCAGTGAGGAAAGCAGAAAAATCTTCATGGGATTTTTTTGTTCCTAAGGAAGTAAATGCATCGACTGAGTCAGTAAAGCACCTCTATTGAATCTGCAGCAAACTTGGACAGTGTCTTTAAACTTGTGTATTTTACACAGGAAAACAGATACAATCAATTTTAGGCTTATTCAATGACTTACTGTAAGTGAGCAGCTTCTGAGTGGGATGGAGGGTATGAATCTGATAAATTAATGAGAAATCTCTTCCTCAGAGTGTACAGGAGCCAAGAAGGACTCTATCATTCCATCACTTTCTTGTGCTTTGCTTTATATTAAGCAGCGCCTTCGAGAACGAAAGGTACTGAAAACTACGTATTGGTGTGCAAACCCCAGCAATGGTGTTAAAAACAGCATGTACTGGCCACTGCCTTCTTCATATACCTGTGAAACTCTTTCAGAGTCTTAAAATAGGAAGAAAACAATATGATCAAGGTTCGTTTGCCTATGTCACTCGCCAAAAAGTCAGTATTTGGAGGATAATAATTTTAAACAACTCTTTGAACAGTGAACAGATGCTTCCACTGATGTCATTAAACAAGAAATGGCTACAAAGATCGATCGCACAGAAGCAGCAGGAACAGCCAGTGAAAAACCTTGCAAATTTCTTTTTTTATTACTATATCGATTTACTTCCTTATTTCCTCTACCTCTGGAGGAATAAAGAATGACAGTAAATTAACTATTTAGAGTTATAAAAATAGCAACTTCCATCTGCTCTAACTTGGAACTGCCGTCCCAACAACTTGCATGCTTAAGGAGATACGAACATATATAATTAGGTAATGGGAGTGATGTCAGTTTTCACTAAAATACTGTAGAAAAAGCACGCTAACATGCCAGCCCAATGCTATATGCTAGCTATACCCATAGAATCAGAAGATTTCCACATTTTTGGAGCATTATCTGGAATAACTTTCCCAATTCTCCCACTTTGAAAAGCTCTAGAGGACTAATATCTCAGCATTGCCATCCCAAAATGAGTACCTTACTAAAACAAGTAGCAAGCAAGCTTTAATAATATTTAGACACTGATAGTAAGAGCCTAGGGTAAATAAAAAATAATAAAAGAAGACAGTATAGCTGTTCCCATTTTGAGCCTAAAGTATCTGAGCAAAACCTAACATTTTCAGAAGTGCTTGACACCTCATGGTACCATAGACCTATACAGACATTGTCGGAAGATGAAGATCTCATTGAACATAACAACCGGCAAATCGGAGCGTTCAGTCATTTTCAGGAACATGAAATACACTCGATCCCTAAATGAGCACATCTAAACTTTGTGAACTAATTAACTAACCCAATAAGCGTCACACTGTGTCTTACCCTGCCTGAGTCTTTTAATTTAGGACAATTCTAAGCAAGCGTTGGGAGAAGTTTCACTGCTGGTATTTCAATTGTAACTGTGCTTTAGAAAAGATTTTTCCCAGAAACTGTTTTCTTTTTAGGAGAATTAAATCCCTTGGTTTTCATCACAGAGGGAAAAAAAACGACTTGGACCTTGAGAACTTCATTATATTTTCTCTTCAATCACTGTTAAAATTTATTTTTCACAGACAAAGAGCACTTTTGAAAGGGGCATTTTCCCCTAAAAACTACAATGGTATAATACTTAGTGGGTGACTAAGCAAAAGCAGAAGTTGTAGTTACATGCCAAAAGATTTTCAGCTTCAGAAGACTCCAAATGATTGCTCCGCTGAAACAAAATTAATATCAAGGAAGCCGACAGGAAATAAGTTTTTACACAATCTCTTTCCATATAAGAGTCTATTGCTTTTTCATTTAATCGTTGTAGGCAACCACTCCTAATAAGTAATCATAGCTAAGGCGAGGTTATGTACCATGATGATAAACACCTTTTATTATTCACTGAGGACAATAAACCCTTCAATTTGCAAGAGTTTCAAAGGGTTGGGTTTAATCCTATCATCCGGCTTTCTATCAAGAACTAAACCCAGGCTTATAACGGACTCTAAACCCCACTAACTGCAATGCTACTCAGGTTCCAAAACGCTTTTTCACTTTTCCAACGTGAACAACTCCGCTGTACAGAAGATGAAACCCCACCGTTTCCCCTGCTGGTTCTTCGGTGTATAATTACCTTTCAGTGACCTAAAGGGCATTTGAATTAAGAGAGAGGCTGCAGAAACTGGATAATTAAAGGTAAGTTTGTCTTTTTTTCTTTATTTCGATACATGCACAGTGAGGTGCTCGTGACCTTTTCACGTTGGTGGATGTAGCTGTAACACACCAGGGTTTGCCTGCAGACTCATATTAGCAAATCCATTCTAACTTGGGAGGGATGGGAAGGGCTTATTACACGCACGTGAGGCTTGCTAATACAATCTGTACAGATATTTTCTTTCTTTCAGTTATTTCTCTTTGCCTGGATGTATCTTAGGAAAGGCCAAGCATGAAATTGGCGCTGTAAAGCAAGTCAGAATTTATTGATACGACTCAGCTCTGAGAAGCGCAATAGGTGTGCAGCAAAGCAAGAAGGGTAAAGGGGCTGGATTATTCATTGAACCTTTAAGCATCAACAAATAACACTTAGAGTGAAGAATGCAAGAGTAGGGGTGAGGTGTACGCATCAAAGAAAACAGATGTTTCAAACATCATCTTAAAAGACCATCACAGAAACTACTTCTTATTAGTAATTCTGAGGGAAAAGAACACGACCATGTTATTTACAGGAGATGCACAGCACAAATAGGCTTTTCATTTTACTTAGCATAACATCTTGAATGCTGCAGCTACTGTATCAGCTTAAAGGGAAAAAGAAAATGAAAATGAGAAAAAATTGATAAAAGGAAAAGCCTTTCTTATCAAGTAATTACAGTGCTGGAATAAAGCAGTTGTTATTAGCAGAAGTGTGGTATAAGAAATGGAAGTATGTGAACTACAGCTTACAAACCATATATATAAAAATACATATAACAGATCTTACAAACATGCAAGTTGTTACTTTTCAGTTCCAGCTTCCATTCCCAATTCCACTTCTGTGATAACTTTCTCAGATAATTTCTGACCACAGGATTTCTCTCTGAGTTAAAAATTATTTTATCTTTTAGCAATTCAAATTTTAAAGGTATATTTCTTTCGATATGCCCACATCTGTGACCAGACACATTTTCAAGTGACAGGCACTCAATGAACTGATAAATCTAAGACAGTCTGTTGGTAAAGTGGTTGCAAATTTTTCTAACAGTGCAAATGGAGAGCTGGTATTATATTATGCAAGAAGATGCAATATTGTTTTCAGATGGAATTAACCTTTGAATAAAGCTATTTATATTGCAGTTTGTAAACACGCGCTTTCACTATTCTCTATTTTTTGATAGCTCCAGAAGCAGTACTATTTCTCATCCTTAACTAGATTTCAGTGTCCATGGTTCTGGTACTTGGATCTATTTGGATTTCATCTTCTGCAGGTCCAATCCTAACACTTGACCAGCAGCCTACTGTTACATCTGCTGAAGGACCAACTGCAATATCATTTGGGAAAACAAAAACCAACCAAAAAGGTACAATCACCTCTGCTTTCATTTTGTACCTCTGTGAATCAAAATATTTTGCTTTTAATTTCCATTGTAATTTGCTTCTATGATACAGACTAAGTTTCCAGCCTGCTGCTTATGAACCAGAGAACACTTTTTCTATGCCAGGACTGCATAGCACCGAAAATTAAGAGAGTTTATAGTCTGAAGCTCACAAAGAGGAAAACAACATTGTGATGAATTCTCCTCTCATTTCCTAATAACTTATGTACGCATTTATATAAAAGAAATTAACTCTCTTGAAGTTTGTACAAAATAAATAGCATTTCCAGAGAATGGGATAATTCAATTGTACTTCTACTTTTAATTAACTGCAGCAGGTTTTTTTATTATTTTGCTGCATCACAAAGGATGAGAGCTATGGATGAAATGAAAGCCACGTTAAATAACGCTCTACATTTAATTCAGTGTTATTCCTTCATTCCATGACCCCACACTGTAAAAACAAACAGCTGGCTTTGACGGAAAGATTCTGTACATTGAAGCAGCACGTACACATCTCGAACACGACCAGAGTCCTACTGTTGCAGGACTTGTGTAAGTCATGACAAGGAGCCATCTACTACTACATCCTACTAAACTGTAGGAAAAAGTCATGTGAAGTTACTTGATGAGAAGTACCATGCTTTCCCTCTTACTTCTCTATGATATCTTTGCACTCTCTTCAACATTTCAGACACAGGACTTGCTCGATCCACAAACAATCTACAGTAGATTGTATTCCGAGCCAACAATTAGACCCACAAGGCCAATGCAGCCTTGTTACTCTTCCTCTCTTAGCACAGGGATTTTACAACTGCATCTACTCCTATCTCCACATCGGCATCCTGCTCAATATTATCAACTTCTGGCTAGTGAGTGCATGTTCCCCTTTCACGTCCTTCATCCCACGTTATTCTATGTTTCTCTACATGGAACTAGAAATCCATCTACCCAACTTGAAGCCAAGCCTGTCTAAATCACTCCCAAGTTCATCGCTTTACTCGGCAGTTCCAGCTCAACAGAGGATTTTTCATCACCTTCCAAGTTCTTTCTCTTGAGTCTTTAAATACATACCAAACAAAATCCTTCTTAATAGCTCCTGTCCAGAACACAAATGAGCTCAGCTCCCTTGTATCAAGGTGTGTCTGTTGAGGCGTTTTTCTGGTTGCTAGTCTCTGACATGACCCTCAGTCCTCCGCCACAATTCCTGACTTCGAACTTTAGTTGTTTAAGGCTGAATCCAAACCACTCAGATCACTCTCGACCCAGAGAAGAGGAATCCATTAACACCGCTCCACAAAGTTTGGTATAAAATCCTCCAAAACTTTAGGGGAAAATTATAAAAAAGAAAAAGAGGAAAAATGACATGTGACAAATCATTCACTGCCGGAGCCGTCTGTCAAAGGGATGAGTCTCTAAGCTCCAGATGGCAGGTCTCCTACAGGAACCAGCTGGTCCGTTGGCAGCGCGTCCTCGAAAAGTGCCAAGGGCTGAGTCCGTCTGTGGCAATTCAGGGCCACTGCAGGAATTCCATGATGGGATTATTTCAGCTGTACAGCCTTTGCTCTTCAGCAGAGATGGAGGCCAGACCCACTGCTTTATCACCACCCCCCTACCTGGGCAGAGATGCTCTCTTCTCTGGGAGGGGGCATACGGGGGTACCATGAGCTTGGAACTGCTTTTAACACAACCACAAAAGTCGGTAAACTTCATTTATTAGTTGAGCCACTGCCTGCACTTTCTTCAAGCAGTGACATACATTACTGCGTGTGTAAAATAGCTAGCAAACCTATGGTACTAAGGTGTGTATAAAAAAGAACAGCAGGTCACCTTTTCTGGATGATACCTGAATTGCCTACTTGATCTTATTAGGCCCCTAAGCAGAAGAGTTCTTACATGTTAACTCCAATACTACTTGATTTATTACCACTTCTAAACTCAGTACATTCCATATCTAATAAGTTAACTCTAAATTGATTTTGTTTTCAAATTTCTTTTATTTCTGATGATCATATTTGGTGCATAGCTCAGCTTATGTCCTCCTCCACTCTCCCATTCCTCGAGAATCTCCTTAGGACAGAAGACAACCTGCTTTCAACCACTCTTTTGAAGCCAGTCACAATGTAGCTCCTCTCCCTTGTATAGAAAAGTCTCTCCAAAGTTTTTAAGATGCTGATCAGCGATTGCTCATTACAGTGTTTCTAAGATGACCACCTAACTTCTCCAAACGGCAATTAAACTCAGTGGGTGCTCAGTAGACTTATTCTGTGCTAGTGTGCAATGCACTCCCCATTCATAGCCTTGCTCTTCTTACACCAGCTCTATCAGTTGACAGAGAATGCAATTCCCTAAAAATTAGAACACCTTCAGGCTTGTGTAAATACATTAATAGCTTAGGAAACAGCCAATGACACCCAATGTCAAGATTCCCAGTCAGACTGCAAAGCTGGGCTCGCTCCACACATCGGTGGCACCAGCTGTAGCCCAATTAAACTCCACAGAGCACAGGTGTTCCCAAAAATGAGCAACAAAAGCAAACTTCCCTTTAGGGTACGGAAAACATTAGAGTTCTTTAACTTCTTCACATCTCCGAACATCAAACACATTTGAGGAAATGGGAAAGAGAGAGAGAAAATGACATACAGAGGAATAACTATAGTCTGAAAGATAACTTAATTAAATTTAACATAAATTTGGACTAGAAAATACATACGCTTACGTTTTACCTGTACAAACCAAGACTCATTAAACTTTATAGGACTTGACAGGAAAGTCCACTTTTGCTCTAGCTTTGTGTTCAAGGAGTTTCTCTAACCTGAGAAAATAGCATGTATAATATTCTAAAGCATCTTTGACATTTGAAAGCTATCTGCAGTAAAGACAATTTGGGGTAAAACTGGGGTAACTCAACGGTCTCCAATTTCTGGCAACATTTCCGTGTGTCTGTCAACACAGTCGAATCAATTGGCTTAAAATACCGAGTAGAAAATGTGACCACCTAATTTTGAAAGCTTGAAAAAGCTCTCAACTGCAACGTTCCAAAGAGCTAATTGAAAGACAAACCCAAGGAAAATAAATCTATGGTAATGTATTAACAGAAAAAAACCCCTGCATATTAAATTCACCTTAGAATAACCTGTATGAGAAAGGAAATCAACTTCCTTTTCATGCTATGAAATTAATCAAGCTGCAGATTCGGAGAGTTTCATTCATCAGTAAAACTTTATTCCATTATACCAATAAACTTGCTCTGACAAAATGAGCAAATATGTTTATTAATTGAACTGTGAGAGAGCCAAGATACTCCAGTACAGTTGTCAGCATGTGAGATTCATAGATTAACTTTCTCTTATTAAAAATAAGAGCACTTACAGTGAGTAATTGATAATATTTTCTTAATAGAAGCTCTAAGAGAAGCTGTGGGGCTGTACAAAGTAAAAATTTAATTATACTATGAATGGCGGCCTTTTCAATGGGAGGCAATATTTACCTTTATTGATACGACCAACCAATATAATAGAATATCGCTGCCAGATGGTCAATTGTCTTATGAATTATTCTAATATACTAACTGGCAACACAGCAGATTTTCAGTGCATAAAAAGATATTCATTAGCAGTACTGTTAATACTCATTCACCGAACAGAGAATTTGTTCGTAATTTTATAAGGTCCTAAAAATGGATCAGTCAGTAAAGGAGAAATGGGTGCTCAAAAGCTCAAGACACTCAAAATAATTAAAGTCTATAACACGTCTGAATTTGGTAAACCATGGGACAACGTCAGCTCCTAAAACAGCCATTGCAACTGCAGCTTGATAATTTAAATCTATTTGGATATTTTCTAAAAACATGCTTAATAACGGAGAATCACCAGTTGAAAAGGGAATTATTTTTGTAAAAGCTGGACAGTGCACAGAGCTGACATTTGCAGAGAAGAAAACGCAGAGACTTTGTTTTCCCTCTTTGCCTTTTTCGGATTTTGATAAGGTGGCTTGGGCTTGGTAGACCTCAGATTACAAAACTCGGGGTGCAGATGCGTCCTGTGGCATTTTCACTGCAAATATTTTTCAATGACACTAATGAGAATTCAGGAGAGATTACATTAGAGTGAGAAACTATTTTCCAAAATGAGACAAGCTCTAGGAAAACACACAATAAAGACGAGCTATGGGTAGCCTTAAGTATGTCACACTTGTCTGACCAGCATTCCAGTCGCTGTGGTACAACTTATACTGTGAAAATATACTACAACTTGTATATAACTTATGGCAGCAACTTTCACGTAAACGCAAAGCGTCGTGTGGTTGCTGATTTTTTGGCCACTATCCTAAGCAAGGTAAATATGGTTCAAACCAGTTTAGTCGTGACCCCCTCAAGCACAAGAGATCAAGGGATTAGTATTAGCCCTACAGTGCTACAAAAAAATATCAGGAGGAGAGGAAATGGAAGCAAGTTCCACAATTAAATGTAAATCTCAGGGAACAAGGGAGCCCTAACAGACTCTTAGTTCCTTCTAGAGACATACAGTAGCATGAAAATTTGGTCCTTAATTTCAGGAACAGCCTACTAGTTTCTATTCCACTGGTCCAGAGGGCTTTTCTACAAAGGTTGGAGATGAAACAGAAATAAAAATATGAAAAAAATCCTTCTGATTGCAAGTATAACCAAGGGAGACCTCAATTTCAGAAAGAAGCCTTGAAAGGCATTACAACATTATAATGAGATTTTTTTTCTCCTTCCTCATACAACAGTGGATAATCCTCTGAATTACAAGTCTCCTTTTACATATAGTCATAAATTACAGTGTTAAAATATTGATATAGTCAGACCTGGTTAATTCAAGCCAGTTTTGCTTCTCATTAAGATTTAAGAGAGGCTGAAGCATTTATGGTTATAATGTCATGCAGCCTTTGGGACACAGGGAATACAGCCAGTGTGAATATAGGTGGGAATACAACAGCAACTGAATTGCGTTGGAAATAAAGAGAATATCTGATGAAGAGATATCAGTTTTCTCTTGGGCTAATAGTAAAGGAGGGAGACGTGACCAGCCAACCTTCCCAGAGTTCAGATGCGAGGAAGACTTTGGTGGCTCCTTCTGCCACCGCCTTTGCCCAGTGGAACTGGAATTGCGGAATAAAGGAGTAATTCAAAGTAACTGAATTAAAACACACTTTATGCAAAGTCATCACTTTGCAGAGCAGCAGTGCACTGTAGCTTTAGATCAATTTAAGATCTTATCTATATGCAGTAATTGTGACACGTCTTGAGAAGTGTTGACAAGAAGTGACTGTTTCCAGGCAACTGTAAGTTGTCTGTACTATCAGAGACGGCAGACCAGCCAACAGCAGCAAAATAGCTTTTGAGTTGCAAGTTCGGTGAGCAAAAATAAGCAAAAACACTCAAGAGCTCAGATCTAGTCCCAAGATATTCAGCTGACACATGACTATGATGATGACTGTTCTTTACTAGCAGAAAATTGCCTGAGACTAAGTGACAAATTACAAACCTAGCTAAAATACACCAAGTTCTCCTTTCTACAGAATCCAAGTTCCTAACCATGAATAAAGATGTTCACAAGAAAATTCTTTATCATAAAATATTTAAGTTGGAAAATCCAAATAATTGCAGAGAAAAAACACACCCTCCAATCACATTGCTACAACATCGCATCTCTCAACAATAAAAAAAAAACCCCAAATCTATGAATATATATCAAGTGTTAAACACAGTAGGTAAAGAACCTGCTGGCCTATATTGTGACCATGCATTATTACCCCAAAGGAGTTGCAAAAGCATGGGAACACCAAGAAAGGGAAGAAAAACATTCTTACTAATGTTATTAACATAGTAAAACGATTAAACTCCAAAGGGAAACAGCAAATATTATCCTTACCAAGTGGCAAAGTGGAAACTACAGAAATGTTTATTTGAAATTAACTTATTGCATTTATTTAAAAACAAAATTAGGTAGAGTAACTTTTCTTAGCATTTCTGAGTTCTTGGAAAACACAGCTCCTCCTGGGTTCCAGCAATAAGAGCTAAATGTGCAGTAAGCCTTACAGACAATGTTTTAAAATTAAAAATTCTATTATCGCAGCCAAGATTGGCTGTTAGGGCCAGTCCGTAGTATAGAGTACATACATACATTGGGAGTTTCAGGGGCCAAATGAAATGATGCGGTTCCAGGAAGACAGAGGCTTTCCCTCCAGCAGGAAAGTTTGCTACCGGTCCAGAATGACAAAACCAGCACTTCTCTGATCAAACACTTATCCTTCAACTATCCTGCAGCCTTTTAACCAGCAGAGAAGATGAATAGATCCTCCCATAACATCAGACTACACCATCCGCCTAATAATTAAAGAGCGGATAAATGGTTCCTTTTTAACTGTACATCGGAACCGGAGTTCTTAAAAATGTAGAAATAAAAGAATATGAGTCATATTGGGCATATTAAGTCCAATTACATTTGAGAGCATTTCCAGGCCTTACAGCAGAATTAAAACCTAACTCTTCAATCTGTTTCACGAAAGGAGCTCGATAATGTATCTCCATCAGTTCTGAGCGTAGCAGCGCTACACAGATCTGCAGAGGTTAAGAGAAATGAAACTAAAATCTTGCAAACCCTCTTTAAGTAAAAAGCTACATTGCTGCTATAGTTTAACTGCATTTCTATCAGAATGTAAATGTAACACATTTGGAAGCAGAGGTCTAGCCGCACCAAGAAATACGCAGACACATTTCCCACTGTATGTAGATATACAGTAAAGAAAGAGCTGTCTAAATCTTAATTATAATACATTCCTTATTTGTGTCTAAAACTGTTGCAGTGCGATGCGATAGAAAGTCCAGTGGAGAATCTAAAGTAGATCCAGGTCTATACTTGAATAAAATATTCCCCAGATTTCAGATATTATTAACAAAATCCAGTTTTCTGAGTGTCTCGCATCACTTCTTTGAGAAGGTGGCACAGAGAGGTTTAAACCAAACCAGGAGGCAGTATCCATTGTTTCTGACTTTTTCACGGACCAGATAACGAACAACCATCCCCTGCATAGCGGTGTGAGAGAGGAGAAAGGTGGAATCCTCCTAAATACCTGGTAAAGAGGCTTGGATACTGAAATAGAGAGTAAATATAGAAGCTTAAAGATAATGGTAAAGCATCTCTTTGGGAAATTCTATATTAAGGCTACAAAATGTGGCCACGAGGGCAACAGTGAAAGATCCAGCAACTGGCTACAAGAGACACTGATAAAATTAATGAGAAAAATGATGTTATCACTGTCAAAATAGATTGCTACTACTTAGTTGCAATTAAGTGAAAAAATCAGATAACATATTCTTCAGATTTATGGGATGCAGTCATTAAAAAACTTGTGAACAACATGCCAGATTAGGTGACAAATGACATTAAAATATTGAAAATACAATGTGTGTGAGTTTTGAAAAAAGAAACTATCACTGGGGGAATATTCAGACTTCATGTGCCTTTTATGGCTTCCTTGTCTATCGGTTCAGGCTACTACTTGTTAGGTGGAAGGACAGATCCTCCATCCAATTATTGTCATTATTGTCGCTATTATGAGATCAAATCTTGCTTTTACGAATCATGCAATGGTAGCAAAAGAGGCAGCCTCTCAGATCTGAATAAAAGGCAGAGGTTTGTAGCTATAGGCAGTGAAGGAGATCTGAAATAAGATCAGCAAGCAGGAAAATTCCAGAGGTGTCTGTAGGAGGTGGTTGGTGTAAGAAATCTCACAAAGCAAAGCAGATTATGTTATGGGGCCTCTGCTGAATCGGATGGGGACACCAGGACTCTCATACTGAATCTGGTTAGACCAGAGATGGCTAAAAACAAAAGAACTAAAAGTTCAAAGTCTTTGCATATCCTACTAAATGAAAATGACTAAATACTACTGACAAAACATCTTTCAGAAAGAGTTCAATTTATTTTTTTAAAAGCAAAGATTGTAAAACATGTAGAATGAGATGTCACTTATTCTGCTTCCCCTTTTTAGAAGAGGCTTATTCTTTAATCTTGGTCATCCACATCTAATGAAATGGTTGGTGTACACTTGGCGCTACCTCTAAGTCCCAGTCTTAAGCCTCCCCAGTTTAGTCCCTGGACAGACTGACTGTGGGTTTGTCGCTGTCCTTAACAACCCCGGTGACTCCCACATCACCCAGTAATGCAAATTTGGTAAACACCTAACGCAAGTCCAAGATCATATTTGAGGTGGAACGCACAGCACAGAAGAAAAAGTGGTTCTGATGTCTTACGGTTTTATGTCATTTAAGGTCAGGCTGTGCCTGAACCCCCAGAAAGCTTCCCAGGTAGGATAAACCTGCCAGAGTTATCTGAGTCAGTGAGATCACGCTGCATTGGCATTTTACTTGATGTAACTGACATTTCTGATGTGCATGCTAAGAGGCCCATACGCATTGCTGCAGCCCTTCTGTCCACGAGTCCACAGTCTGGGTTCTGCTTGGCCAGGGACCTTTGCTCCAGCTGTCATCCACTTTACAATAGGAATTTTCCTTTAGCCAGTCACCACTGCCCCCAAAACATTCAATTTCCTGTCTCCAAGAGGCAAGGAATTGCAAATGAAGAATGATTCACCATTCCGTTCCGTTCCCCCCCAAAGGATTTAGTGTGATGAGACAGGTAGAGGCCCTAATAGAGTGTGAGAGGAGTATGGGCTAAACTAATTGAGTAATATTGATCCACTAGTGCCAGGGAGATTATCATGCAAGTTTACTTTCCCAGCTGCAAAGTCCTCACAATGTTGTAGATTTCAGATGGAGTGAGCGAATTGGGAAGAAATTCAACCCTCCAACTGACTCTCAACTGTGCATTTAGCAACCCTGCTGCGGTCACACTTAACACCCACACCACATGGCCCGATATATCTTTAGAGCTTCGCAAATATTAGCTAATTAATCTTTCACCATTGTAGCTTCACTCCACAGCACATCTTAATTTTTCCTTATAATTGAAGCTAAAGATTTTAACTAGGTCCTATTTCAAAGGAGAAAGCTGCAAGACCTCCACCTACTCAACTGTGCCACACCACCGCTGAAAAATCAAAATAAAATGGATAGAGGAAATATACATATTTAGAGAATAAACTACAATCACTTTTCTGATTCCTATTTAAAATAAGACGCATGTTGACAGTCCTAATGGTCGGCACTCCTGTTTTACTGGAAGCTTAATGAGGGATTTGTGGTTGAATCTGGTACCTTTGCATTGCAGCTGGTTGAAGCACTACGATGTCAAGCACTGACTGATTGCTGTCTAATTACAGACCCATAAACAACTTTATATGGCTACAGAATTCCTCCCCTGGGTCTCCGCAGTGTTGCCAGCAAAACTGATTTCAAGAGAGGAGCTTAACTTGTGCGCTGTGCTTGACATGGAAAGTTCTCGGTGGACATCACAACTCATCGGGGATTAGCAAACCTAAATTGCTCCCGAGAACACACAAAAAAAGGGGATTTTACTAATAAAATATTCTCTTAATATTCACACATACAATTGGTGTGACTCTTACTAATGTCTTGCCACTCTTCTTAAATTGGAACATGAATTTCAGTGAAAAATGACACACAGTGTAGTGCACCCATCTTTAAAAACTCTGTCACCTGTTTTATATTGTACAGACCGATCCACTGTTTATTAACACATCCGTTATTTATTTCTTAATGTTTTATTAAACAGCCTATCTCATTACCTAACTAGATCACATGCATTCTAATACCACTACATTGTGAGGTCGATTAAAGATGTTGTTGAAACTATCAAGGAGTAAAGTCTTTGTTTTCCTTAGTGTGTGCTTTAAAAGCCAGGCTCAGGTTTGATTATTTTGTGTTTTCTGCAAATAAGCCATTAAGCTCCCAAGGAAAACTTCACATTTCCTAACATGCTTTTCAACTCATTTTACTAATCTAAAAGCATAAACCTAGTTTGAGAAGTATATGGTTTCAGTATCATTCTGTGTATAATGCATTGCCTTCATATTGAAAGTTATTCTCTCCTTTTTCTAATAAATAGCCTATTCTATTTATTGCATGTTATATTTTTGTTCGTATCTCAGCGTATTTTGTTTCATGTAAAAATAGCGAGATTTGCCATGTCCTCTTAAGATTTGGTTGGCTGAAAAGCTTAAAAAGTGCTGAATATTTGAAACACCTAACCATTCTCGCTGCATTCTGTACTGCTGAGCGACCTGAAAAGCTACAGCTTTCACTGTACATCTGCACAGTTCAGTAAATCTTTGAAATTATACCATTGTTTGCCTCTCTTTTCTGATCTCTCCAAAAGACTGCATTACAACTTGGATAAGAAAACGCAACTGGTCTTGCATACTAAGCCCACCAAGGCAGATTTGCACGGAGCAGCAGCACTGGTGCACACAGTGCCACTACCATACCACCATCATGTTTGACAGTATGAAAGGATCTTTTTACATCAAAACTAATGTTTCTGAATACTGTTTTCTACTATGGACAATGATTAATGCATATCTATCATTTATTCCTATTGACATCATCTTTTGAAAGGTTACATACAAATAGCACTTCATATTTACCATTTCCTCCTTGGTCAGACAATGCAGAGAAGCATTATTGCCAGTAATAAGATATTCAACTGAAGGGCTTTTTCAGCTAATTTGTAGAATTATTTAAATGCCACAGCTCTCATTTTCCTAAGACTAGGAATGTGAACTCACCGGTTTTGTTCATCTAAAGAATCCAATCTGAAAGCATACCATTAGCATAGATGATACTGTTATCTCAGGTTTACATCTTTTATTCGACCATTTTAATTCACCCTGACTATGATTTCAGGGCCTCCAGCATTTGGAATCACATATGGCACTTGTGATCCTGAGTTCTTTCTTCCTCTCCTCTATCAGCTCATCTTCTTCACAACTTCTGCAGTTTTCCCTTCCTGTGTACAGGGGTTTCCTTGATAGTAACTAATAAATCACTGCCCTTAAAGCTGAAGCTTCAATAAAGCTGGAGCTACATGCAACTGAGGAGAGGAGAAGAATGAGAAGGGGAAGGAAAGAATAACAGTATGGGTGTTGAGATCTTGATACTACCAAAAATCCTCCTTAAAATACCTATAGCCATAATTTAATGACAACTTTCATTTTGCTCCCCACACTTCCAATCTCTTTACATCCTACGCAGGTCAGCCACATAACCATTCACAAGTTTTTTCTCCGTTATGGTTGCTCTCTGTCATATTCCTCAGTTAATTTCTGTATTTTTTCCCAATTACTGACAAACGCTTTTGACTACATTTAACTGTTACACCTCTCATTGATTCCTCACCAACTTATTTATTTGAAATGCTATGCCTTCAAACAGACACATGTCTACATTATATTCTTTCCATATGTAGAGTTTTTTTCTGCTTTATGGTTGGACTCAATGACCTTAAGGGTCTTTTCCAGCCAAAATAATTCTGCGATAAATACACAATAAAATACTCAGGGAAAATCAGGTGGCATGGTTAGACAAGATAGTGGAAGCACAGCACATGTTTTCCTGGATGAAATATCTGAAACAAACAAAAAGAATAAATGATGTTTAAGAAACGAAACACAAGAAACCAAAATAAGACATACGCATGGATCCATTCTCCTCCAGTGGAAAAAGGTCTTAATGGCTAATTAGCAGTACGCATAAATAACTTCTGTGGGAGAGACACATTTTGGTGCTCGTAATTGGCATGCTTAGGAGCTTTGATTTGCGTTTACATTGCGTGACAGACACATGGCTGGAAAGAAGAAAACGTTCATTGCCTCAGCCTACTGTAGTATCTTCTTAAATAGCTCCAATAAGTGGAGATGGAAATAAAGTGATTATTGCAATTATTAAAGACTCACAGGAATACATCGAGCCATGAGAAATTATTGCAATTATTAAAGGCTCACAGGAATACATTGAGCCATGAGAAATTTGCCCTCATTTAATGAACTGCTTGAAATTAGAACTGTAAAAAACAGCAAGGGAGTCCAAAGCCGGATGAAGTGGAGCTGACCTGAGTGCAGCAGCGCAGAGCAGCAGCACGCACCAAACACACAGGGACCCCTTCCCCTTCCGTACTGACAAACACAAATCAAGACATCTAACGGGCTCTGACTAGACTTGGAAACAAGAACGACATTTATATTGACTTTGAATATAATTTATCTGTTGTTTAGATTTACTGAAACACGCTGCCCTGTGCTTCTATCCTCTATCATTTGCCCATTACAGTGGTGTGCCAAAAGTGAACTGTTTCATTACAATCTGAAACGAAAGTGATGGATGCTCTGAATGACACAAGTTAGTATTTTTAAAAGATGCCACTTGTTACTAGAGAACATCTGATCACCATGATTCAGTGTCTATGCTTTATCAGTGCATTTCAAAATTCATCCACAGGGACTTCGCAGAGAAACCTGAGCAGTATTTTCTTGATAAAATAAAACCACAGATAGAGTTGATTTGCTTAATAAGCAGAGCATTAATTATACGGCATTCCATCCTCATGAAAAAATATATTTATGACATGTCTTAAAACCTAAATAAAAGCAGCATTGAGAAAAATATAAAGCATTTAAATGCCAATAGCCATATCCATACAATCTCAGTGAGGCAGCTTAAATTGCCAATATGTGAGCAAAGAAAAAGGCTTTACAAGTGAAAATATACAGAGCAGAAAGTTCAGCAGCGTAGGCCAGATACAAAGAGCACCCCTTGCATAGTCTCAGTACTGATTACATCTAAAAAGTGGAAGTCTGTTCTATGCAATCGTTTAAGGAATATTTGTAATAAATAAAACTAACTAATATAAATTAGAGAAGGTTTAGATTACCAGGACTGGAATTCAAATAACAGTAGCTAAGCACAACTTCTCTTTTTCTCAACTCACAGCAAACTGAGGATTACCACAGTATAGTAACACTTTGGTGTGAACTGCCCTACACTTTTATGAGAAACATCTAATGCAGAAAATAGGCAGAATTATTTTGTAGATTTTATCAGCGCTGTTATAAGCTGTGCTACGAGACGCTGTTTGTTCTCAGACTCTTCCTAGAAGCAAAATACAAGACCTGCATATTTCATTCAGATCCTGTTCACCTCCTCCATTATCATCTATCTTCACTTTTGGAATGATTTTCGGTGCCTACAATTCACTGAACTTTGACCAACAGACCAAAGGTTACACACACAGATCAAGCAGCTGCTAGTATTATATGGTCCTCCGAAATCAAAAAATGGGCTCTAAACGTGTAAATTCACCAAAAGATTTAAATCTTCTAAGTACATGACAGGTATTCTGTGTGCTTTTGTGACCCAAACACTGTTTATAATGCAGAATTGTCTCTACTAATTTGAGTCCTGCAAAGTCACCGAGCCCACCAGTGCGATTAGACTCACAGTTGAACAACTCTTCCACCCATTACATATATCTCTGGTTAGCTCGGTGTTTCCAGTTCTTCCTTCTCTAGGAAGCTCACTGCTCAAAACAAATCAATTTTTAATTATTTTAAACCTAATTACACTTGTGCTTTTGCAAAAGGTGATTCTACAGCAGTTACCATAACAAAGCTATTACCCCATGTGATCACCATAACTGAACCATGATCCCTATCCATTGGCTTAATTGAGGCAATTAAGAGCTAATTTTATATCCCACATCTTTTACCTTACTAATAAGTCAGGAAAATCCATTAAGGTAATGTAATTATACAGGTTGGGACATCACAAGGAAGCAGTGCTGGTTCATTTAGGGTTCACCTCGCAATAATGCACCTTGCAGTTTGCGTGCCATAAAGCTACAGCTTGCGGTTATTTAGGACCATGTCTTATTTATGGCAATATACATCCTGAATTCCTCTACATATGCTCATGATGAGGTGCCGAGATGAACCTCAGCAGCTCTAAATACTGTTATCACTCAATACAAGAAACAGCTGTAGACATAAATCCAGCTATTTCAGAGTACTACTTTAAAAAGTAGTACCTGCCACTTCCCTTTCATGACTTGCTAATACTTATTATTATCATTTTACTGTCTGAAGTGGACAAGACAGACAAAACAGCTCCTACTGCCCTGGCAAAAGGGGAGTTTAAATGATACAACAAGTTAATTAGGTTCGCATGGGAAAATGATTATGCTGTTCAAGTCGTTGCAGAGGCACTGAAGATAAGAATGGAAAAGCTGAGAGATGGTCAAGCTCTAATTTTCAATCATTTCCAATAGTAATTCATCCGTCTAGGTACACTGCAGCTTAGAGAACCCTAAGGAACGTAAGCTGTTCCCAAAGCAATGTTAAACTGAAAGGACTGGCATTTCAAATGGTGTGTGAGGTGTGTTACCATCAGAAGCAACCAGGTTATATTCATTTTCACCAGCTCTGCATTTAGTAACTTGCATTTAGAAAGAATTCTTGTTCTTTCTCACTTCTTGGACGCAGAATGCTTAGAAACGCAGCATTCACATTTAACATGTCTATGCATAATAAATGTGCATAAGCTCACAAACTCACGTTCATTAATTACATCAGTTTTCTATTCCAGAAAAACAAGTTGTATAACAGTTTTCCACTATTACCGACAGCTTGCTTGCAACAGCTCTTTAATGCAATTTGCTTCTGCCAAAGTGCAAAAGTCATCAAGCTACAAGCCAGTGATGTTCACAAACACCACTAGAAAGTTCTAAACATTCACATGGCAATGAATTCAGGATCTTGCTACTTTCTACTAAATAAATCAATAAACAAATCAGGCACATTGCAATCTGCACATACCACGTTTCTGAAAGCCGCACATATCACTGATGAATGACAGTTTGGATACACAGAACTAGAACAGAGAGGAATGACAAAGGTACTCATTTATTCAGCAGTGTTTGCCATTACAGAGGTGAAAACTACAGCTGAGTATTGAGAACTTAACGAAAACCATTCACAAGCACACTATAAACTAAGTGAACTATGCAGCTCAGACATGTTTCACAAATGAGACTGTGTAGTAGATGTTAATCCAATAAAAAAAATGTATAGGGACCAAGCCATGACATATGGACGATCAAAACTGCTTTCTGGTCCATAAGAAAGACAGCATCTCTTTGGCCCAGAACATTTATGTCCAAGGGGAAAGGAAAAGAGGCATAGAAGAGGTTAACATCATTTTGCTATGACGATGCACAACACTGGAAAGGTTTGAAGACACACGCACAGGTTTCCAGAGACGCCGTACCTGGGGATGTGGGCACTGCCTTCACACGGTGGTGACGGTGACACAGACTGTGAAATGCAACACGTGACAATGGATGGATGCGAGGAAACAAGAAAAGAGAAGGAATGAGAATGATATTAAAACCACATAGCAGAGGTGAACAACTAGAAAACTTCATGAATATACTGAAAAATTAAATGCCCCCTTCAATAACTGGACTCCTATTATGATTTTTGGTTGTTTTTTTAGTTAGAATGAAGGTTCATGAGAAATTAAAGATGTTAATGCTACTCAGTTTGCTGAATCTCTGAATCATACGAATAATCTCTCATTCTGACCTTTTCAGTTTCTTAGAGATGGAAATAATAGCACTAGCCTCAATAGCATTAAAAATTGCTGGTAGCTTTTTAACCATTTGCTACCATCACACGTAATTGTATATATTACATACATGGTATATATTGTATATTTTGTGTATTCACAGATCACTTACTTTGTGCAAACACAGATCACATTCATTTTCTGAACACTACCCAATGATGACAATTTGGAAATAAATGTAAAACTTATGCCCTAAGTCCTTTAAGCCAACGAGCAAACAAAAAATCAATTCATTACAAAGAATGACACATTTCTTTTTGCTAAGAACTACCTGATCCATTTATTTTTTTAAGAAAACTATAATTTCAGTGCTATGTAGGGGTTTTGGTTCATACATTTTACTGGTGTAATTTGAGCAGCATAACAAATGAATAAAACTGAAAAACCAAATACAACTAAGGCGACCATATAATGATGAAAAATAGCATCAATTTTTCCTGTTATTCAGCTGACTTATCTGAAAGATCATTAATTTTATTTTCAAATTAATTTAAATTGCTTTCCCAATCAGCAGTAATTAGATTATAGACTGAAATCCCATGTTTCAAGGCGAAATGGCTACGTATCATGTAGCCTTACTGATGGTTCAAAGAAGTGGAATGTTGGAATCGCTGCAAGTCAGTTCTTTTACGCCACCGTTCTCCTTAGTGCACCATCACAGCTTTCAATTACGGAGAAAATCATTCCAAAATAAAACACAGAACTACAAGCTGGGTTCACGCAAAGAGTTACGTTCTAAAGTCACATACAATGCACAGAACTGAAGGCGATTGTAAAACCGTACAAAGTGCAAGGATGAAACAGCAGTTGAATCTCCTGACGCAGGCAGCAAAGTTACCACGTTATCCCATCTCTTCCTAGTATTTTTGTTAAAATTGGGACACTTGGTAGCAGTTTCAAATAGAGATTCTGCTAAAGTTTTGATGGTAGGTCAGCAAAGCCATGGTTAACTGAGAGAAGTTAAACGCCTTCTAATCCTAATTGGATACCACTAAGGATTGAAGGAAAACCCCAAACAAATGGCATTTAACCTATAACTGAAACTAACACTTTTTTTCAAAAAGTCTACGTAGAACTGGTAACAGGTGCAATCCCATCTTATGAATAAAAACAATCCTAAATTCAATCCAACATCAGGATCGAGACTCAAATTCGGCAAAACGCTGATGGCACCCAAGGCTCTGCCGCAACTCACTTGTCGGCTTCACCCTGGACTGACAAGGCACCCGCAACCAAACCCAGTGTCATTTACACACACATCGCATCCCTGGGATTTGCTTTCGACTGTACATTCTGTTACAATTTCAATTAAACAAAGACCAGGGAATAATTTAGAAAAGCGTCCATTAATCCCCCTACTCCTCCATCCTCTGCGTGGCGACCTATCTGATATTCTCATATGGATGACCTCAAAACGTATGAAACCCTAAGAAGTAAAAAAACCACAAAAACCCAAAGAAACCCCAAACCAGCAACCACAAACCCCCAATCACCCAACCAAAGCAGAGGATTGGGGAGAACCACCCAGCAGCAGGATCAAGTGCTCCAGGGACCAACTGAGAGGGACCTTTCCACACCCGCCTGGCCAAAGGGACTGAAAACACTATGAGACTGATTTCTCCAAAGCTGATTTTCTTTTTTAATTGTTTTTGTGACCCCGTTTCTCTCTTCAGTGCCTCAAATGGCAATTTCTTTGATTAATTTCTGCTGGGAAACCTCTGTTCTTTCATGTGTCCCTTGCTGTTCCCTTGCATCGATTCCCACCCGTTTGCCTATGAATTAATGCAGGATCCTTGCTACTGCTGCCCTACCATTGTAAACTCCGTTTGCCAGACGAAACCATAAAAAAAGTGGTTGTCTCAAAAAGAAACGCCTTGTTTCTGGTTTTACAAAGACAGTTTGTTCTTGTCCTTACATTTTAATGTAATCTCCTTAATGAATATCATCAATACTACATTTATTGGCGTGTCTTAATTTGAGCAGGTCACAATTGTCTTAGCCATGTCTCTTTATTGGGGAAGAATAATGGTTTTGTCCAGAAACATCCAATAGCCACTTGGAAACCTTCCAGAAGACTTGTTGCAAAATGAAAGTTTATTAAGACTTCCGTGACTTAAGTAGATTTCCCAACATTTTATAATGTTTATAATTTTATAACATTACCTCCTAATTAAAGACACAGTCCTAAAAAGATATCTATCATTTGGTGCATGTAAATAAATGAATCTTTTGGCCTGAAAGAGAATAGTTACAATTAATTATTCCTCCGATGGCTAACCAGCATGCAAGTACTGCACATTTGATCTGCCATCAACTTTTATATGGCCTTGTAAGAGAGGGAGATTTACAGAGAAAAGACCCGCATTAGTAAATCTTCGTGGGGTTTAAGTCCAGGTGTAGAGATGGTACAGAAACAGGAGGTTAAGGGAAGGGATTTGTGGGTTTGACCTCGCTGAAAGTTTTGAACGCTTGGGGAAAGTGACAGGACGCAATTTACCAGGGGAAGGCTCCCAAGGATTTGTGTTCAACCTTCAGACTGAGAATGAGACTTTTACATTTAATTCTCAGCGTGAGGGATCAAAGAATGCAGGGCGATAACTCCTCATATATATCATGCTCGAGTGCCTTACTCCATGAGTAGACATACTGATTTTAATTCATCACTCCATTTATTTCTAGTCATTTTGTCGACTGAAAAAGATCCTCCCTTCCAAACTCACTAGGTCCTCCCTTTAATTTGCCTTTTTACATAAAAGCAGGAGTGCTGTGGGCACCAGAGGTTCACGCACAAGATATCCTTTAGTTATGCACAGCCATGTTCTCAGCAAAACACAACACAAATCCAACTCTCCTGTAAAAGCAGAAACTGAAAGTTAAAGTTTGCTGAGCTGCTTTATCAGGAGAGTGACTGAACACGACTCCAGACTTGTTCTGGGCAAAGAACAAACTCATTTCCTCTCGAAACCTCAAGGCTGCCACCTAAATTCATTGGCACAGGACGGCAGCTTTTCAAGAGGATAAATTGGTTTTACACTGACTTTTATAGGGATTTCATTTCAGCAGAATTATCGCCACCACCCACTTAACACTAGTACCCACCTTCCTATTGAAATACTCTCTTGCTTCTCATCATATAAAACTGAAACTTGACAGCAGCCTAATTGCAAAAAGCTATCTAATATTTCATTTTCCTCCAACCCAGAGGACAAATATGTAGGATCACACCTATTGCTGGTTCATCCCAAACTGTTACTGTTGTAATTAAAAGAAACAAAGATGTTATACCATCAAAAGCAAGACTGATTGAAGAAAAGGCCAAGGAAATTGCCATGTATGAACTTCTGAGAAATGACTTTGGCTGGAGCAAGCGATATTTTGCCATCTCAATACTCTCAGCACCTTGAAGAATTAGTCCTTGAGGGACTTCTGTTTGTTTGTTCTACAGAAAATTCTTAATTGAGAGTGAATGACAAATTGGGGGCAAAAGGGATCCTAATGGGTGAATTTTGTACATTTAACTTGTAAAATGTGTCTATACATTCAGCTTGCAGCAATTATTTCATCACAGCTAGTACAAGATCTTGGCTTTTTACTGTGCTAATGAGCTGAGCGGGTGTAAATGAAAAGATATCGCTCAGAAATAAAATGTGTCTCATGCTTCTCTCTGAGGATATCGATCAGATGGAAAAAAAGTGATCTTACTTTGAACATTTCAGTTAATTTGGGTAATTCCTTTTGGAAAGCTTTCCCCTTCCCAGATGTGCTCATCTTTGCTACAGCAAACAACTTGAGTTATGATTTTTAAGTTATGAAAACTTGTCGGGATTTTTCTATATTGTATTGGTCATGAGTTTGGCATTAAACATATATAATGATGGTTATAGACCGGTTGTAGCTCTGTGTTCTTCTTTCAGAAAGAAAAACAAGAGAGCCTTACTGGCAAAGCTGAAAACAATTTACAGATAAATTCCAAAAGATTGTATAACAGCGTAACATTGCTCAATGTTATGACACAGAGGTATCATGCATGTATATTTGAAATAATTCCATAATTTTATGACATTTTGGTTTACAAGTGTACACCCCATGGAGGAGGTCAGAACATGACAATGAGTTAAATCTGTGGGACTACGTCATTTTATGTCCACAGCACGCTCTGTCATTAGCTCTATTACTTTATATTGGGTACATTCGCTTTTTACTGAGACGCACACTCACTCTTTGAATTTATCTTCCGAGTCTGGGCTTGAGAAAAAGCGATTTGGGTTGGAAAAGTCGTTTGAAGGCTAAACTAGGATTTCCTTACGAGAAAATAATCAACGTCACTTAATGAATAGCGGGTGGCACCGTTTTGCAAGAATACAGGTGCAAACACTTTGAAAGGTATTTGAGTTTTTATTTCTAGATTTCCTACTCAAAATAATCCAAGAATTCTGGCAACATGCATACTGTGATTTGTACCATTTTGCTAATTCTTCTGCTCAGCCCCACGGCTCAGCAGAATGGTTTTCAACATCGAAGTTCCAGAAAACGGCCACGTCCAAGATTTTGAACTAAACGTCATTCCCAACCTCGATGACGCTGTCAGTTCATCAGCTGTAGCGCACACCGAATACGCTGCACTCAGAGCACGCTCAGCAGTGGTTTTTGCAATACTATCTTAAAACAAAAGTTAGAGAAATAGCAGCGAGCACAACCCTTCCTAATATCTTCTCTATAAACACCCAGAGAATATTCACCAGCTTATCATGCCTCTCTAATTTACAGGTTAGTTTGAAAAGAGCACTTTCCGGGTGCTCCATCATTTGTAACTACAGTAACCAACTCATCTTCCAATTTAGATGCTGCTTTGGCAAACAAGTAAGTATCTGACATGGCCTGACAGCTGATTAGGGTTGAGTATTATAATCGTACTCAAAATTCTCTTCCCAGGCTATCAATCCAAGCAGAATGATATTTAAAACATGCACACTTGGACTATTCCTCTGGTAACAACGGCATCCCAAATGTTTCTGCAGCTGTTGAGCCAAGATGCTCTTTCTGACAAGAGCGTCTGGTGAGGCTCTGATGAGCACAGAGGCAGCTTCTCAGAGACAGAGCTATCTCAGAACTACCCGGAAGATCCACTGACTCAACAAACAGCTTCACCGTGCGCCTCAAAGTTTAGAGAACTTTCAGTTCAGCAGAAAGGGCCATGTATTATCAACCCGTAATTCATTCCTCAAAGACTTTCATTTTGCTGAAAAAGAAATTTCAAAAGATTTTATAACAACAACTGGTAAATCGTACTTTAATAGTTATGATAACATATTAAAAATAGAGTAATAATCATATTTTTAGCCTTGTTTGTCTTTTATCTCTTTTGTTAGCTTGCTTCTGAGAATTTTTGCACAGCGATAGTAAGAGAATCAAGGTTACAGGAAATGCTTTATATCGCTTGCTTTTAAAATACGTTGTATACATTTATTTTATTCCTCCTAGAATTTCGTAGTCCTTTACGCGTCACATTTTAAAATCTGAATTAAGTTTCTTGAGTTCTAAAACAAAGTGAGATGACTCTATTTGGTTTTTGCTAAGTAAAAATCAATACATATACATGCTTATAAGCAGACTTAGTTCACAATATATTATATATTGCAGAAAAGGTTCTGATGTTTGCATAATTCAGACCTCTGTGTTAGTAAATGCACTTCAGCAATTCAGCTAAAATGCTAAATTAGAAGCCTAAAATATTGTCCACACTATGGTCTGCTTAGTCCTACCTATAAAAGCATCCTTTTTGTTTTCACGTTATTATTTTTAAATATAAAACTAAATTACAGATATTTGCTGATACAGTCTTGAACCTAGCACCTGGATATCCTTGTTGGTACCATTACCTGGTTCAGTCTGTGAACCCTTCAAACCTTGTAATGACAATCTGAACCTAAATCCTGGACTGGTAAAGTCCCATAGAAATAAATAAGCTTTGAATCCAGGATAAATTTTCAGCTTTCCAAAAACTGTCAGAAACACTTAGAATGTTCATTTCTACTCTTCTTTGGTCTCAAAATAGGAAAACTCTTTTCTTCTTTCTTAAAGGCAAATTAAATACCATCAAAAAGAAACACATCCAATATCAGGTGTTTTCATGTTTGTGGCTGCCCTTACCAAATCTATCCAAATAACACTAAAGGCTCGACCCTGCAGTTTCACTGTGAAAATATTCATGTTGTTTTATTTAGCACAAGCAAAGACTAAATTCAAATATATCATTTCCTCTGTTACGGAAAAAGTTTCAACCCCTACCAAAACCTAATAGATAAGGAACCAAGAACTGCAGCACCAGGTCTATAACCTCTGATACTAACACATCATCTGTGGCATGTTCAGTGACATCTTAATATCCTAAATGAGCAATAAAATCTATTGACGATCTTAACCTCTGAGGTATTTTAAATAACTAATACAGCACTTCTCCCAAATAAGTGTTACGTGCTTCTCCAGCATGTGCTAACCATCAAACTCCTTTCCATAGAAATAACCAACGTTAATGGATCAAGGGGAGGAGTAAACAGCCGACACCATGACCGTCCAGTAAAGAGACGGGACTCACCAGAAATGGGCTGCTTCTGAGTCAAAAAACCCCAATACACACACACACACAAAAAACCAAAGAAAAACAAAAACCCCAACACAAAACCCCACCCACACAAAGCAAAACAACCAACCAAACCCAACAACACCACCCCAAACAGATTAGTCCAGTAAGTTTGAGTATAACAAAAATATGGACATGGAAGGAAATATTATGAGGAAGGGGGAAAAATAACAGAGCCAGAGCCAGAGCCAGATGGTGTCTGCCTCAAGATCCTAAAGGACCTCAAGGATGAAATAGCTAAATTACTACTCACAGGATAAGAATCTCACGCTTAAAACAGCCTTGGCACATAAGGACTGAAGGATGAGAAATTTGATTTTAATGGGAGGGAAAAAAGAAGTGACGGATGCAGGGACCCACAGCTGTTGATGGCTGCGCTAGGGAAACGATTGGAAAGAGCAGAAAGTCTAGAATTGGCGTACATCACAGTAAATGTTTTCTGCTTGAGAGGAGGCGGCTGGCTGACAGTTTGCTGATGGTACTTTTAAATTCAGGATGCAGAGGGCAAAGGCTGACTTTTAAGAATTGTAGGACATTACAAGACTGAGTGGATGGGCACCAAGTGGCCGGAGTGAGATCATCTCTGGATTATGATCTGTGGCTCTATGGAACGTCAGTTCCATGCTCAGCAGCACTCAAGGAAACAAAACATACCCTAGAAAACACAAGAAACGGAGAAAATCCCCAAAAGGGTAAACAAGGGCTATCAGAAAATATGGAGAAATTTCCTGTGCAAGGAAAAACTGAACGAACAAGGCCACTTCATCTCGGAAAAGAAATTAGGGGACGTAATTTCTTTACATAGCCTGAGTGAACTCTTCATTCAGTTCTGTTCTTCAATATAATTAGGTTCTACTGTTCGGTGCATGTGTGAAAATACTCTGCCCTTTGCCATACATGGCTAAGCACACACATACAAAAGACATCATTGTTTTTAGGGTAACCGGTTGCTCCTGTGCAAGAATTCAAGTTTCTCTTGTACTTTCTCTCATACTTAGAGCTGGATTTTAATCAAGATAAAAGAATGCCAAACAATTACTTTTCCCAAGAAAAAAATTAATTTCCCATTAAACAATTGATTCATAAAGTTGTGACTGATGAATAAACAGCTCAATTTTCCAAGATAAAACTAATGAATCGTTGTACCACCCCCAGTATTCTAGGCTATTAATACTTAATTGATTTCAACTTGTTTTTCTTGTCTAGAACTGCAAGAGAAACAGAATCGTGCCAAGTATTAAAGATGTGCAAGCACATTATTCCTAGAAAAGAAAAAATGAAGTAATGTAGGAAAAAGATCCCTAAATTGGCTTGTGCTAAGCATATGGAACGCTGCCAATGCAAGGAAGCAACGTTCAGTACAAAGAATGGGTGAGATCGTGAGTCTGATTCGAGACATCACACATACTTTAATCTCTACTTTTCTGTGGAAAACCAACAACTTTGAAAACAACCTTGACCAACAAAACATTTCTGTCTTGGGCTTTTATCTGTCTTGTAAACTTGATGATAAAAAAGACTCCACTGTTTTCCCCGGCCTCGTAATTAAAAAGGTGACGGAAGAAGCAGAACAGAGGATTAGCTAAATAAAAGGGTGGACAATCTAAAGCATCATTAACTTCTGTGGGCTGGTTTTGCTGTTCCATTGCTATAACATATCTTGGCATTTTAGCAGGAGGTCAAGCTGCCTAATCCAACCAAACAAATGTCCAAGTTAATGTGGCAGTGCATCCCACTAAGTCAGTGGACAGTTTTTCCTCAAGGAAACACCCTTCTGGTGTCTCTGAAAGACGCCCAAAGTTCTCCATGGTGGCACTTTCCATTTTAAACAACACATTGATCTTCTTGTAGGCTTTTTGGTTGTTTTTTTAACCAAAACTCACTGATATATATCGCTGCCTCTCCTATTAAAAGCGTTGCAAAATCAAACTATACAAATGTATAAGGAGCTTCTCATCAGCTGCCAAATATTTGTTATAGAATCCAAATTCTATTAGCAAAACAGAGGTGAGCTTTGGGAATCAAACCCAAATGCTAACGATACTTGAGCAGTGTTTCTTTTCAGTGCCTTTAATTAAGTCTTTAACTGTTATCTTTTTAAGTATCTTGCATTGCTAGTAATGGCAATATTGAAACCTGATAAAACTGTCAGATTTTACAAGGTTTATGAAGAAGACCCTTGAAAGAACGAGTTTTAGGAATTATTGTCTTTACCCGTTTCTGCACTTCACTTGATAGGCACTCAGAAATGTAATTACTGATATTTTCCTATCCTCAGGCCTGTTTGCAATACCAAATTGCTCTGTGGCACTGGAGAGAAGGAAGAATAAAACTGCCCCTTCCACACTTAAGGAAGCTACATGAGATACGGGGAAGGATTTTGCTGATCCCTAATGAAGAAGCCATACGTCGATAATACGTGTGGGTACAGCAGGACTATGACCAGATCCCTTCTCCATCCTGTGGTTGCCCTACCTTGTAATGAAAAGCGAGACGGAAAAGCTAAGACCTCTATTGAACAGATATCCCTACAACACACACTTCATTGTGTGTCTGAGATAATACAACCATATCAGACTTTGTATAACAACAGGTCATTCAATCCCTTACAGAAAACAGCCAAGCCATGAGGAAATATGAGATATCTAGACAGAAAGCTTTCACGGTCCTGACTTGTGTACCACTATGTATTCTACCTCCATAATCCTCTTTTAAGGCTATGTGATTAAAAAGGTTATCTTTGTGGGCTTTTTTCACCCTGATGGAGAACAATTATTTATATTTCAAGTTGCAAAACTCATTACAGTAACTACTTCTATGTAATCAGATAAGTTTTATTGTAGTAGATTACCATGCTTAATTAATATTTCCAATGTTTTATAAGAAATTTCTTATACCCGTCACGAAAAGAATGGATTTTGTAACAGATAAAAAACCATCGTCACTGAAAATGATTGGTTTGCTAATATAATCATTACTTTATCACATTACTTTCTGCATTTACGATGAAGCCGTTACATTGTTCTGAAATGAAATCCTTATGTAAAAAGTTTCCGACTTCCATATTGTTATTTATTATTTCTGCAAGGCTTCAGAGCACCGGGACATCAACCGGCAATCACAGCTGGACTCCGAGGAATTTGCTAGATTTGGTTCTTCAACTCCAACAAACATGATTTTGTATGTGAAACTTGTGCTACTGTTTCATGGTTTAAATATTCAGTTTGAAAACACGAACTGTAAGCTGTATATTAGACAATATGCATATTCACCATTTTATTGGAGTGCTGGTAGCATCCTTTTTTTAGTGGAAAGATATTGTCAGTACAATAAGGTTTGGTACTTCCAAGCCCATGCTCTTATTTTGAACAAATAAATGAATAAATGAATGTATTTATGAAGAATTCCTTCTACGGAAAGGATCAGGACCAAGGATCATCAAACTGTTCCCAGGGACTAATGAATCACAGAAAAAAATTATAGAAAATATTTCAACTACATTGCTAAGAGGAACAAAACCACTGTATTAAGAGGCGATTTTCTTTCTAGTCTTCAAAATAAAAGGTGATTCCAGACGTACTGCTCCATGTTTCATTTGGTAGCGAAATCTTTCTAATCCCTTAACACTACCATCACCCTACAGTAAATTTGTTAAAATGTAATTAATAACAGCCTTCATCCAAAAGGCTACAAAATTCTGAAATTCAGACAATACAAAATGATCATATCTTCATAATTGTGGAAGGTTGACCTCCCACTCCTTCCTTAGTCACACACAATCTCACATGTGCGCGAAGACTGAGATCCGACTACACCATTTACTCCTTACTTCATGCTCTTGGTATTCCACAGGCAATATCTGGCACCGTATCATTAAGGTTTCTATGGCCATGACTTAACGCTTTAATACACAATTGAACAAGTTGGTGAGCTGTATTATTCCTGGATGCGGGAAACAGCTCAGAGGTGACTCAGCCTCTGGTTCCCACAGCACCTTGTCCACTCCCCCCCATGTGCCAATGGCTTTAGTCACCAGATGCAATCAAATTATGAGCTTATAGCCTTTCTGGGAATAACCAATTCTAGTTCGTAAGGTAAATTTTCGTAATGTGGTTAGGAAAACCATGGATTATTAGGGATGCTTCATACACACAAGCTGTGCACGATGCTGCAGAACTGCATCCCACAGCACAGCAGGAGCACACAGGACGCAGCTATTAATTTATCTAACTGTGCTACGGATGGACTAATTGGAATAATTCTAAGGGGGAAGGAATATGCCAAACTCTGCAGGCTTAACAACTTGCTGAAGATGCTTAATCCTTCACAGGAATTGCTCTGGGAAAGGAAAGAGGTATAAATCACGTTACCACAATCAGTCTAGAATGTAACATCCTTTACCAATTAGGATGCACTTCGCTGCATTCACTGTCCAAGAAATCAGAACTTGGCAAAAGCTTCTACTAAATGGGAATAAAAGTATTAATATCTGTATTTAACCCCTGGCTTTACAAACTAACATTCGTTGCTGGTGAAAAATATATTAAGCTTCAAATGCCATTTACAGTTTTTCCACCCTACACCATAATTATGTAGCTTTATGTAAATAAACATGCAATTAATGTTGAGTACTCCTGGTCCTGGAAGCGCTGCCTTTACCTGTCTGGAGCACTCCTATAGGAGAACAGGTAGCATTTTTGTAAGAAACACCTGAATAAGACAGAGGAATTCACTGTAACACACCCTTAGTGACTGTACACCCTGGATGCCACATATTATCAAACCCTAGCACCTATACCAGAAGTCATTGAACAGTTATGTCCAGCACCAGAAGCTGATATGTTCTTTCCAGAGCCACATTTTGGATAATTCAAGCAGTGTGCTACCCTGACTAAACTCACCATCAAAAGCATCTTCTGTGAGAGCCAACACGCATGATGAACATCTACACTGTGAGTTTTGCTGTGTGTAAAGCAATAATTTGTTGATCCTTTTCTTCTGTCACTCGAGTGAATACTTCCCAGACGTTCCTCTTACCCTTTCTCTTAGGAAAACCTCATCTATACATAAAAATGCACAATTATAAGGACCTCCTTCCTGCCTCCTTAGTGAATGAAGCATGTTTTTTTTTGTCTCTCTTTTCCTTAGACAGTAAATATCTTATTGCCCCTTTTGCTGCTGATGTATCTTCTGCCTCAGAAGTACCAGTTAACATTCCTCTGGCATAAATTGATGTGTGTCTAAATTAACCCAGAGCAGTTGGGTTTAGGCTCTTATGTTGAACTGAAATGTGCTGTGTCTGTAGAGCCTTTCGCAGACTGAGAACGCCGTTGTTGAATACGATACCACCTACGACACGGTACCTTGATTCAAACAGGGAATAAATGCTGCTCTCCCTTTCCCTTCCAAAACTAATATTAAATAAAGGTGTAATTTTAATGCTTGGGTTGGTATTTCAAAGGGCAAGCTCCCCTGAGAGATTGTCTTTCTGCTTTTCAGCATTAAAATCAATAGTGCCAGCAATCTGTATTGCTTGCCACAGATAAAGAACACAGCAGTTTGTCAACTAAGTTCACTCCAGAATCAAATGATTGGCATTGACTTCGAAGCCTTTGAGCACTTAAGTAATGCTTTCTGAATATCACCTAATGACTGTATTAGATCAGAACCCAAAATTTTCTAGCGTTAAAGTTCATGTATCACGTGTAATGACGTTCCTCAGACACTGAGGTTTTCTAAATATAAACCAGTTATTTCTTAGAAGGCAGCATTAAAAAACAAAACTCGCAGCTTCAAGCATATATGTTTTTTCATATATCTAATATTCTTGCATTTAGAGCTCTTATGAGAAAGACTGCAAAGAAATGACTTCCTTTTAAATATCCAGATTTTCCCGGCTCACCTCCTGGGAGACGCTGCCTCACTTGTGCTTCACTCCAAGGGAATACTATGAGAAGTCTGATGAGTTGCTATAATTAAATGGGATTTACAACATCGCAGATTTAGCACAGCAGAACAGCCTAGATATTTTACAGTCTGTCACAGCACTCGAACTCATGCCTTGAGGAGTTTCTGGTTTAAGTCACAAATAAAATAAAAATAAAATAAAACCCTGAAGCAAATGAAAAACAGCAAGTGAACGTCCCAACTAATACTGTGGGAGGTCTGTTATATTTCAATAAATGTGTATCCAGTTGCTGAGGTTTTGCAGGGAGTAGGGAATAAACAGCGCCCACCTAAAAACGAGAATACCAGTGCTTTAAAGAACCTGGATGATGAACAGACATGGAAGTCAGGAGGTGATGCAGCACGTGAGTATTTGTCCTTTTGTTCCATCTGCCTCACACTCAGACACACCACAGTGACGTAGCACAGGAAGCAATGTGTTCTGCAGTAGCTCTTCACTTGGTACAAAACCAGTAAAACTAAGATAATTCCCATTCTGCAACTGCTAGAATTAACCAGACGACTTGCAGTCAGGCAGGAAATAGTCAATTCTGGTCTCAATGATATAGAATAGATCCCATGCAGGAGATAACACCCATCTGGCCAAATCCAAACAGCAGTAGTTGAGCATAAATAATTACTTGAGACAATATTGAATGGGTGACCAACAAACACTAATGCCAGCACGGACGGTTGACTATAACAGTAACACAAGCACAAGGCTATTAGCTACATAAACCACTTCAAACTATGGAGACGGGAAGGAGGAACCAACCTCAAACCAAATCCAACTATTGGATCATTTCAAGAACCAACTTCTACTTGCTCTTTATTTTGCAGACATAGTCTGCAGAATCAGACCCTACTCTCAATCCATATCCTGATTCCCAACCATTGAACCTATTTCGTATTCCAGTACCACAACAGAGAGAAATATTTAATAAAGCGTGTTTCTTAATCTTTGTTCCACAGCCCTGATGAGTTAACCTAGGAGCCAGGAAAAGACTGCAACCACATGATGGCACAGGTCCAAGTTACTTCTAAATGCTGTTACTAAACATACTCTGTTTAGGGATGTCAAAATAAACACGTTTTCTTCAATAACAGCTTAAAAATTGCTCTAGATAGCCATCAGTGTCCTTGCAGAAAGGCTTGGTTTTCCCATAAAGTCTAGCCAGAGAAATAAGAGTGAACGAAAAGAAAGCAGCACCTAAACTGACATTATTTGCTGCCTCATCTTCAGATATCCAGAAAGCATCACTCAGTTTTAAATATATGCTTTGTTTAAAATTTTCCTTATTTTACTTTGCTTGGAGATACTGTGTCTTTCCCAAGCATAATTAACTTAAACAGCTGAAATAGATTAGTTTAATTCCAGAATGAAGCTAAGCCCTACGAGGCAGTGCGATTTCATTTAAACTCGGTATTTCAAATGCAGAGTTTGGGGGAAGACAACATCTGGCATACGTTGTTATCGAGCTACTACAAACAAAAGGAAGCCTGTAACTTCCAAGTTGGATTAGAAAGTCAGTATTAGAAATATGATCCCACTTCTGAGAAAAGAACCCACTGGAACTTTAATATTCATTCTGTCAGTAGCTTCCTACATTAAAACAATTCAGTTATTTACTAGGTAATGCTTTCTAACAAGAAATAGAGTTCAGCGTGTTTGTTTAACTGGCAATAAATGCACAGGAGTATGATTATCAAGTCTTTTTCCTACCTCATAAATATAATTGGGACAAGTCTGAAATCCATTAATGACAGCAGAATGTAAATATAGGCATTTAGAAATTAACATGTCTAAAATATCAATGGATTAGCCTATAAACCAGTCCTTGTAAAGAAATATTGGCAAATCTGTACGGACTATATGTGGATGGAATTATTTTTTCCCAAACTGGCTATTGAAATTGTATAATTTTATACCTTTTCTTAACAAGTGTGCACTCAAACGACTGATTATCTACTGGCCACAACTGAGGCTGAGCTACTGCCCAAAATCCGAGCCAACAACTTCACACTGATTGTGTATATCCGGACCCTCTTTTTTGGAGAAAACAGTTCTGCGCCTTAGCGCCACTTTGTCCACAGCTCATCTCTCGTAGGAGACGTCTGTGAAGAAGCAATGCAAGACCATGTTGTTCGATAAGGTGTTATAAAATAGATACACAAAAAACATGACTGTATGTCTGCAGGATCCCATGGAAAAACAAAACAAACCACAAACCTGTCTTTTGCATTTCTGGACATTTTGCTCCAGATTCCGGGGGAGCCAAATGGCCATTTCACGCCGCACGTTTGGCAATATCTGCTACAGCATCAGCAATCAGAAGGATTCATATAAATCAGGTAATATTTTGGTTCATGGTATTTAGGTTAGGGATAAGACTTGACACAGGTCACTGGGTGACAATTCCCAAAGGGCAGCTGTAGCAAAAGAACATTTGGCCACCAAAATCTGGATGTTTTCTACAACCTCTTGGTATTTGATATCAAACCAACACAGCCAAGTGTCACATTTTCACTCAGCAGCTGAAACTAGAATTGGACCTCATACCTGCTGCGAGCCACATTAGGATGGCGAGGGTCAACATATGCAAATCCCTTACTGGGATCAGAATGTTAATTGCTACATGCTCAAATTATTTGCTTTCAGCGGCTTTAAATACATCATCCAAAGATAAATTACAGTATTTAAATTGCCTTCTGCCTGTTGTTTTTCAAAGGAAAAAGAACAGCCTTCAAACAGTGAGTTACAAAATAAGCAATAGAAATAATTACTCCATATTTGCCTTTCTTGATTTTCCACCTAATTCAGAAAGAGGGCAACCGCTTAAACTTGACAAACTACAACAATATAGCACCTCATCCTGTAGTTATTTAGTTAAGTATTTTTAGGAAATCTTGGTTGCATGACATTATAAGTCCATTAGGAAATAACATCATTAGGCTGCTTCCCGCAGTGTATCCTTTTGTAATTTATAGCTCAATGCAAACGCGACCGCAGAAGCTGTAGTGAGGCATCCTATGCTTAGGGCAATGAAACAGAAGTCTGGCACACAGAAGTACTCAGACTCAGTAGTTTCCCTCCTCAGATGAATTAATACTGCAGGGTATTCTTCACGCTACTGTTTTATTCCATATGACTTATTGCACAAACTGCATTTAAATTTATTTTGGCACTGAGGTCAAAAAGAACCATAAAGTATCCAGATGTGATTCTCACTTTAGTCTGCGGCTGTGTCTGACAGTTTATTTAAAAATATTTGAGCCTCTTACACACTATCATAACATATTATTTAATATCATACCCAATAAATAATACAAGAGATCATGTTTGCATCCAAAGACAGATTACAGACTTAGAAACATTTTATAAATAAAAATTCATGTCACAAGAGGAGGTTGACCATTTAAAATGAAAATCTGCAACACTTTCCTACAGTCTCACAGTGGGTAATTTATGAGGAAAAAGAAGAAAGGAGGTATTGGTGGTTTTCTATACACCGTCCTTCGTGTTACGCTGAACTACAGCCACATTGTTTCCAGCCTGGAGCAGCACTTCCTTTACTTTGTTTTAATTAATCAGAAAATATTGGAATGCAACTCACATTGTAATCCAAAGAATAAACGACCAAAGACTTTTTTTAGCCACCTATTAAGATAAAACATTTTAAATATAATTTCCAACTTATGAACAGGCAGTGCTGCTGAAAGACGAACTACAGGTGCTTACAGTTAGGTGCCCAGCTTTACCGGGGCTTTTTTGTATACGATAATTGAATTTCATTCTCTGAAATTCTTTGATAATTGAATTCCCTTCTTTGAAATCTCCCAGCCAAGGAATGTGAACAGGACAAGAGAAACCTGCAGCTGAGCTTCTCCCGAACCCAGCCTATGCTCACACGGCATTACCCAAGAGTGATTTGACATAGTCAATGAAGCTAAAATAACTACTAGATGGTAATTTTACTTGCAGACTTACACTGGTAAGCAAGAATATTATCCACTATACAGGTATCACCATACAAGCAAAACAAAACTCTGTTTGGCCTCTTCTTAAGAAGAATGCTCCTTCACTTCTCCCGATGAAGGCTCAGTATTCATTATGTCCTTGTTAGAGAAGGAGAGGGAGACTATAATCTAATATACAAGTGATAGAGCTTTTCTACTTTCTGGTGGAGTTTACTTTTACTACATTAATTTTTAAGTCTATTTTCTTTGGAGTTATAGTCTCTAAACCTCCAAAGTTCAGATACGCAGACAAATGTCAACAAATGTCAATTATTCTTTAAATTAAATTCTAGAAGCAGCAAATTTTATATGATATGTTATTTTAACAACAAAACTAAGGCAATTATTAGCCTTCAGAAAAGGGATGTAAAAATTATTGTTGCTTTATAGAAAAAGCTTAATAAGGTTTTGTAGCAAGTACTCTGCTTTTATTGTGTTTGCTTATAACAAAAGCTTGAAATAGCTTCCAGAAAACATTCAGCACATGCTTATTTCCCAACAATAGATGATTGTAACAAAGCACATAAAAACCTCTCGTTCTCTTCCTGTGTGTTTAAGCTTCAGAAATATGAGCAAATGACAATAACCTAATTTCAATGCATTCCCTTAGTTTTCATCTTTTCACTTGCAAAAGAAGTGTAAAAGAATGCATCTCAATTTTACACACTATAATGGTAAAGCAGGAACAGCAGAACAAGCAAACCCACCGTGCATCTCTTCTGTATTCTATTTTTTATATATATATATATTCTACTTGCCCTCGATTAAGGTGTAATCAAGGCTGCAAGCACAAAGCAGGACGGGAAAACCTGATTATGTCTTAACTGGGTGAATCTCACCCTGATAGACCATTTATTTCAGTGATGAAAATCGAAGCTTTTTTAAGGGCTATTTTACTTAAACAAGAAATAATTTTTTAATAAGATTATGACCACGGTATTCTTTTTACAAGCCTAAGAACAGGATATCCAAGAGAGTAACACAACATATCTGTTTTAGTTCTTGTTCCATGTTCAGGTGTAGTATGCAAACCAAATGTGGAGATTTTGAAGGTACCGTTGCACATACCAGTCTAATGAATTTTATTCTGCCTCATCAAACACAGACTGAAAACTAAAATTCACTTTTCTAAATTCCTCAGTGCTCCCAGGTCCAGAAACACATCTCTCTGTCTTATACCCCTCTTGGGGAGCTCTGCACCAGCACATCTAAATACAATAAACACGTTTTTAAAGAATAAAGCCTTCTTGTCAATCATGGAATTAAGAAACAAATAAAACCCACATGCTAAACTGTATTACGTTTGTTTTTTAATTTCTGCTCTATATCTAAACTTTGTGTCTGTTGGAGTGGGTTCCAAATTTGCTTCAATGAATTCTCCTGTCCCCAGTGTTTTCAAATAGTCACTTGTGAAAAACTTTCACTATACTGATGTTTGTTTCCATAGAAACGGGACTGAGAGCCAGAGCCGCTCCTGAAAGAATTACAACTGTCTCCCACAAATGAAGGACTTAAAAATAATAGTAATAAAACTATTTCAGGATATCTATTTCCTAATTTTGCAAAAACAGAGCATGATCTTCCATCCAGCGCAGTTAATAGGACTATAACTTGTGAGTACAACAGAATAAGCCTAAATCGCTAAGAATGTATTACTGAGTTAAAAAACCTGATCAAAAGCCTATTCCGTTAACTGGATAATTTTCTAATGAATTTTTAATTGAAAGTGAATTAAATTTAGCAGGTGACTGTCAGACGAAGCCATTTTTAGAAATACTACAATGAAGAATTACGAGTCAAAAATGTAAAGCAATATCTATTAAGGTTTATTACTATTTACATAATTTATTTCTATTATTATTGGTTAATTTTTTGAGAGCAAATTGCTTCATTAAAACCTGGTTGAAAGTCATTGACAGTTAGTCAGATATGTTCCTAAACTCCAGTCAGACAGTAATTGAATCTATGGACATCACTCTAGCATGAACCTCATCTTCTGTAGGATTATGAACCTATTTAGTTTATAATAATTAAGAGTTTTGCATTTTTCCTCCCAAAAGTGGTTCTAAGTGTACATCTCTGTACACCTTGGAAACATTTGAACACTCCCTATGGGAGATTAAGATCTTTAACATTTCCTTAGTCAGGCGTTCAGGTTGGAGAACTCATTGTATTTGGCCTATGGTTGGGGGATGAGTTTTGAACTTTCTCCGAGGGTAAAACTTCCTTATAAGTTGGTATGTTTTATATAAGAGCTTTATTTTTCTATGCTCACAATTATATCACACATAAAAAAGAATTGTGATAAGTAAATCTCTGCAGAAAATATCACTGTTGGACTTCACAAACAGAAAGGTATTTTTATTAAGCTTTTTTTTAGGCATTATTTTAACCATAGTACTACTTGCATCTCTTGACTCCGTTTATTTTGCTAACTCCACAAGAAAATGACTGCCAGTACTTTTTCTAAGAGAAACTATTTTTACTAGTAGGTTAGCCTGCTCATTTCTAAATTCCTTCAAAATTCTGAAAGACAACATTTTAAATCTTTTCATTTGCAACTTACACGTTTCCCATCACCACCTCAGGCCTTTTTCTACATTAGAAAACCACTCCCATGAGGTTTCTTCCTCCACAATGCACCATTTCTCCCATCTCCCCACTTCAGTGATGTTAGTTTTACCGTTCTTTCATCAGCTCATCATAGAGATTCTGACCACTTCATCCACATATTTAACCCAAGCATCTTCCATTCCCCTGTTCACTTCACAGTCCTGCATCTTCATTTAGATACACAAACTTCATTCTGCACACACTCTTCATTACATGACACTTGAACATTCACTTCAACCAGGGGCTCCATACAAGGAAGAAAACCATCAACAGTGATATCATGCACACTTCTGATTATTTATAATTAAGCATGCTAATGCATGTTATCATGTTGGAGCCCTTCCAAAGTCTTCATTGATTTTATTCATCATGTAGACCAGTGGCAGGATTCACTTAAATGAAAGTAAGTCAGGCAGCAATTTAAATTTTCATTTTGGAAGACTGCTAATACACATATTGGCTAAAAATGATAACTTGAGTATTATTTTTCTGAAGAATCCAACATTAATTGGTTACACTGTCCCTTAAATAACGATAATAGGTGAACAAATGTATTTCATGAACAGTGTTTCATCTCCATGTTTTTCTCCTCTTATATATAGCCAGTAGAAAAGGAACACCTTCGATAATTGCACAAAAGAAAGGTCAGCCATAGACAGATCATATTTTTGTTACTTTTGCAAGACCCACACTCATAGGCAAATGCTGTATGTTTCCCTATGAATACACAAGAGCAGCATTGGTGAATTTATGCAAGCAACACATTTCCAGACTGCCAACAATGAAGCACTGTTCAAACTACACTGTATTTTATGAATAAGCCTGTAATGTTATATTATGATGAATCTACTTGACATTCAGCGGTGTGATGCAGCGCATAATAATTATAATAATGCAGTGCATGGCTGTAGCTTAATATGTGGATATGGAAGACACCAATGTCTTAAGGATGGACATTTAACTCAAGGTAGAAGGAGAGAAATAGACTCAAGAAACGTACTAAGGTCCTAATCTCAAAGTCTGATGGTATTCTGCGAATCTATGTATCCGATACACACTCACACGCACACACTGTTAAAGCAGCAGAGACCATCTTCAATTAGAATGTGAGCCTTTCTCTTAATTTTTTAATATCTAGCACATGACATTTGTGATTTATTGGGTTTTTGGGTGGATAAAGGGGGAATTTTTGTTTCTTATTTATAAGCCATATTATCAATATTTCCAATGGATTTACGGAAAAAAATGAGATTCCTCTGTAAAAGTTCCCTTTCCTTCTCAACTCAGGGGATGAACGTGTTCTTCAAACTAGTTAGAAGGAAAGTCTTACAAGAAATACAGCTGGTCTCAGTAACATCTGCCTTAGACCATATTGTTTGATATTTCATCCCGTAATTTTTTGAGATCCAAATTCTTTTTCATTTGTTTGCACAACAAAGAGATTAATTTGAAGAATAGGAAAGACAGATTCTTTAGTTTTAACAATACCACTAATTACTATGGTGAACACATGATCTGAGGATACTGTTCTTATTCCTCTCCAGACTTTGAGTCATTATGGTATTTTTCTTCCCTTCTTGCAACTCTGTAGTGCACAGCACAGCCCCAACTTATGACGTGTTGAACAAAACACAACAAAGTAGTAAAGAAGGGGTCAATAGAAGCTGTTGGCTACAAACACATTACAGGCAATATACAACACCAGTGGTTGAATATTGACCTCAGGGCATTAAGTCTAGATTGGCATGCCATGCTACAGCACATGAACACAGTCATCTTTACAACACAGAGCGGAATTGAAGAGACTCACATAATTGCCTGCGAGAGGGTACAGGAGCACTTCCAAATGCTGTGCCCTGGAAATAAAACACATTTTTTTTGGAGCAAAGGATGTCAGATTAACAGCAGTAGCAAATGAAAAAAATGACAAGACACGAAGAAAATGAAGGCAGTGAAACGTAATAGAGACTGTTTAGATAGAGGAGCTTGTTATTACTGAAGAATTGCAGTTCCTATTTTCAGATAAACATAAATTATAGTGGAGAACATTCCCTGAGTAATCTACCCATCGGCGGACACAACCAACCAAAGAGAGAGAAAAAGAAGAGCAAGAAGAAAGCGAACAGAAAATAAGTGTCAGCATAAGACAAGCATGCTCACACTTGTCAGAAATTAAACTTGATGGGAAGGACAGCATACAGAGTATATATTAAAATGAATTGTTACAAAAATAAGAAGGCTCAATTACAGTGATGTCTTAACTGATATTGACACTGTTTGAAGGCAGAGTGGGTTTCAAACAGGTAGGAAGGAGAGCGAGTGCGGTGCGGTTTGGTTCCTGCCACCTCCTCCGCATCTTGTCTACGCAATTCTTTAACGAGTCCTCACTGGGTCAGTTTGATGACAGCTGATAGGAAGCAGCTTTATTAAACCCCCAATTAATATATGCAGTATGCTCTTTCAGTGGATGGAGTGCTTCATCTTTTGTGTATGATGCCAGTAATTACTACACATCTCTGAAATAGCAGCCGTGCATGTAGAGGCAATATGAATCAAATGCCAAGCAAGGACGACACTGGTTGGGATCTGCAGATGAGCCTCTTCCTGATGCAATACCCCATCCAGCCCCAATCTCCCCTTCACCCCCCAAAAAACCCAAATCCAGAAAAACCGGGATTAGGAGGATGACCAGGTTACTCTAGTGTACCGAATTTGAAGGAGTGTTAAACTCTGTTCCCTCACTGGGAATCTAGATCATGAATCAGAGTTTTACTTCAAGTTTGTGCCCAAAACTGCATCCCCCTTCCCAGAATGAAAAGCCACACTGATCGGTGCCCACTGGGTAGACAAGGATGACTAATAACAGTAATATTTAGACTGCACTTATTGCCTAGAGGGAAAAACAAACCAACCCAAACCCACACAAAGCAAAGCAAACAAACAAAACCCACCCTAAACAAACAAAAACCTCCACAAAAATAAAAACACAAGAAACGGGGAAAAAAAATAATCAAACATCTGAAAGTTAGGAGATTTGACTGGAGCTGGGCTTCCACTAAAGTGCTTTTGACTTCCACCATCTTTTTGAATTTAAGGCTGGAAAGTGATTTACCAGGCATTTAGACAGTGCTAGACATTTGGGTTTTGAGGTCATTTTCTCTTTCAGGTCTTGCGAAAACTTTTTTATTTAAAGAAGAAATCCTTCTTGTCAATCCTAAAAGTAAGTTTTCAGTTCACCATATAAAGGCATTGAAATTATCTGTGCAACCGTATAGAAAAACAAAGAGCACAAAGTAAATTGGCCTGACAAGGGTGAGTTGACTGCTTTCTGATTCAGCCCAATGTATGTTTTCTACGCTTTGAATGTGTAGTGTCTTCACGTTCGCCCCCCATGCATCAAAAAGAAAACATTTAAACAGCCTCAACTTACACAAATTCGACAACAAAAGCATTGGGAATTTAATTATTCGTTGTTAATTACTATTATCAACTACTGACACCCATTAAGTAATGTATTTCTAATGACATGATGATCCTTTGAAAAGCAAGATACTGATGAAATCGTCTGTGTTGTTTATTCATGTTTCTGATTTTCAGAATAAATGGCTTTTTGGAGAGAAAAATTATATATACCAGGCCTTCCTTCCCCTTTTTTCACCTCATACTCCAGAAATAAATGTTATTCTTCAGTATCACCTGGTCCAACGATAAGGAGCATTTCTCGAGACCAAGCCAACTTTCAGACACTTTCCATGGCCAATCCGGGCTCTGCTGGAACTCTCAGTAGTTCCACAGCAAGAGAATCTGGCATTTATTTCCCACAGTTATTCTATTTCTCACATCCTCGCATTGAACAAAATCAGTTACTGTCAATTTTTTTAAGTAACGACCACAAACGCCAGACAGCCTCAACATTTGTGACTGCAGCTATTTTGGGACAACAGTAGTAAGGGAGGCTGAATGAAGAGGGTTCATTACGCAACCTATTCAATGAAGCAAAGCATCCAAGTATGTATTAGTTTGCCGTTCAAATGAAGCCTTTCGGTCAAAATATTTCAGCAAACTCCATCTCTCTGAACTCCAAAGTGATGAGTTCAGCTGTTATTAACTGTGTATAGTGACTGAAGTCCTTTGGGTTCACCTTGAAAGTCTGAGTACTGCGATATATGAAATGATGAAATCAGTCCAGCCCCCTGCAGCACAGCTGCACAGACACCGCTCTTCTTCCTGGGTCACTTTCTAGGAGGAATCTGCACAAATATGTGGATTGACAACAGACAAGTCAATGCCAGAAGAAAATAAGAGAGCTCACTGCTCATCAAATGCATGTTTTTTTTCAATAAATGCCTTCTTTTGTATTACAGCACAAACCCCAACTATTATATGGTTATAAAGGCACCAATCAAACACCAAACTAAAAACCTAAACCCAACTTCCTCCCCCTCCAATCCCAGGTTATTATTTTTATAGGGATTACTCACGATAGGCAACATTTTCCCTAGACAAAGTGCATATTTTGACACGAGCTTTGAAAATGAACATATTCCTTTTTCTCATAGAAATGAGACTGATACCTCAAAACGTTTCAGAGCGCTACTACGAATAAAAAGTAGAGCGTTAAATTAAAGGTTATACTGACGTATTAGTTATTACCACATTAAAAACGTTCAAGTGATCTCACAAGATTCGTGCAAGATAATTCTTGTCGAAACACGACAGCATAATACCACCGATACAGAGACAGCAAAACTTGCTGGATCACTAACACATTCTCCTCTAAGTGCCAAAACCATTTCTCCCTATGTAGACCTCACCCATCCTTCAGGCTCACTTTGACAAGTTGAAGAAATGATCATTTGAATACAAAGAGGTGGAGAGTTGGATACTTGGGGAGAATAAACATCTGCTTAAATACAAAGGAAAAACTGTAGGCAACGTAGTAGCATTAAGAGGAAGACCAAGGCTTTAAAGCAAAACAGGAATTCTTATTCTTTTTAGAAAGACAGGATTAGAAAACGCTAAAAAAAGCCAATAAAACAACAAAAAAACCCCACTACTTTCCACGAACAATTGTTTACAACTTTATCTCTTTTACAGCATTATTCACCTTTAATAACAGCCAACATTCAGTCTTTACAACTTCTCTGATGAAAAACTGCTTATCATTTGTGTCTTTTTCCTTTCTTAGATTTCAGATTGCAATATGTTTTACCTTAAACAATAAAACAAGAAGAAATACTTAGTTCCTATGGTGGCCTGAAATATCACAAAGCCTTCATACAACTCCAAAATATTTAAAGCTATATACAATTGAAGATGATAGTATGGCAATCACACTGATTTTCAATTTTTTCAGAAACTATGCCAGGGCATGAGCAAAATTACTGAAAGAAAATAGACTCAAGAGCAAACGCAGCTCCATAGTCCATAGATAAATAAAAATAACCATGTTCCTCCTCCAAATATCTTCCAAACTGAAGTTATAGCTCTATAAGGAGGACATATTTCCATCTTAAAGTTATCAGTAAATATTTTACTAGCAGCCTCTTGGCACATTTTCAACGCTGAATCAACATTTACATGCACTTCTCAGCAATCTGCTTCCACATATAAGTGAAAGATCCTAAAATACACTTTCGCACAGCAGTTTGGATTGAAATGTCGTAAGGCCAAACCATAAACACTATGTTAGATCTAGATACAATCATATAAGGCAGTGTTTCTGGTTACCTACAGTCCCTTACGTGATAGCAATAAGATAATCAGTTCAAATGGATAATTCCCACTGATGTTTCTGTATAGCTTGCGTGTATTTTGTAACTGTATGCTTCCTTCCAGGCATCTTACCAGCAACAACAATCTGCTTGAATTGCTTAGGCAGAAATTTCTTACGAAACTGTGAATTCCTGAATGCCTCAACATCTGCTGAAATACTGTTATACCATTAAAAAAAATAAATTAAACATAATAAAAACCCCACGCATAAAATAGGAAAATACTTGCAGAGTTCTCACTGACACTAGAGATGTTAAGTTACATTAATTTCTTTTCACTTGATGACCTATGTGATTCTTTATCCTCTCAGGGGACTTCACTTGAATTTAGCTACCCCTGCCCTTGAGGTGTACAATTTGTTTTAAAGCCACCCTGCTTTGCTCATTTAAATCTTTCATTAACTTGGTCTTAGAGGCCTCTGAGGTGCCTGGGACATCTCTCATTTAGAACATATTAACTGAGCAGTACGAGTGTTTCTATCTTAGGGCCGTGTGTTGGAAATTCAGAGGGAAGCTGCTGGGCAGCCTCAGTGCTCAGTCAACTTCTATTACTTCCTCTTACTTACTTTATTTTTTCTACAAACGGCCACTTTTTGTCTGCTTGTAACTGGTTCATAACTGTGATACCCATTTCTGCAAAGTGATGCCCACACTAAAGATCCCATTAGAAACAACAACAAAATAATTGATTGCATCATACAGTAAGTCAAAGAAACACATCACCTGCCCAAATAAAAGCAACAATGCTCTCACGATTGGTGTCTGAAACAGAAAAGCCTGAGTTTGCTGACCCTGCAGCAACCGATACAGTCAAAATAGCATTTAAGAACGAGAATTGAAGGACTATAGTTCAGAATTTCACCGATTTCTTGTTTTCTTGTGCTTTGCTAACACAGATGAGGCCACCGAGGTCTTGCTTGTGCTCTGAGAACCTGGTTTGTGCCCAGGTTAATGCACTCACAGCATCAACTCACCATTTCCACACCAACCTTTGCGTGTCTCATCTGAATAGCTTTGTGTCTAGCTGAGCTAGTGCTAGTTAGAATGTGCCAAAACTAATTAGTGAATAAAGATGCTGCTATAGCAACAGCATCTAATTTTCTAATCAGTAATAATTGCCGAAACACCTGCCATAAAACATAAATACATTTGGATTGGGGGTCTCTGAAACAAACTTTGCTTTTTTTAACTGACCTTTATCATGATAACAGAGAGAATAAAGTGCCAGCTCTCTTTTTCAACCTATCAAATGCAATATAAATAGACATAGTATTATTTATTTTTAAGGGAGCCCAAAGAATGCGTCCTAAAGTCTCAAACTAATTAACTATGCTGTGCTTAGAGATTCCCAAGCAAGAACAATTCCAGATGGCAGCCGGTTACGATGAGGAGCAGTGCAATGAATACGATATTGAACTACCACCTGTAAGATGCAAATGCTTGTGATCCACAGAGGGAAAGACAAAGTACACAGCAGCGCTAAGGGAAACAATCAGGAGATCAGGCAAGATATAAATCACCGTGTTTATTCTCTATGTGCTCTGAACTCTGAAAAGGTATTTTTTACACATTATTTTGATTATATCTGTGGTCATAAATGGGGTGCACATTTGCTCTGTGTTCCATCTATGATGTTTTTAGCACCCTTTGACAGCAGCCACTATCCAGCCATGTGTTGGAAACACCTGACATCAGGAATCTGACGTTTATTTCCACTCTTGGCAGCAGTGGATGAGAGTGTAAATTCCAATAGACTTCATGTATTCACATTTTCTGTATTTCAAACATTTACACGTGCTTCTCACCATGGGGCAGGGATTACGTAGTTTACCAGCACTTCTCAAAGATTATTTTTAAAACAATACCTTGTTTTCCCCACTTTTTGATAAGATCCTTCTAATCACGTAGACTTATCTGTGCTTGCACCCTAAATACATCCTCCTACACACTGAATTTAGAACAATGTGAGCAATGTGATGGAAACACAAGGTGGTAACGCAGTGATTTTGTAAATAACGTTTAAAACACTCACTAAGTATGGACAACATGCCACCCTGGAGGAAAGAGGAGGAAAGAGCAGAGCATTTCATATTGGTCAGCAATTCATTGTAAAAGATCAGCCATACGTTAGTTTCCTGCTCCTAAGAGCCTCCAACCACACATAAAGATTCCCATTTAAGCCTCTTCAGAGATGCTAATGAGAGTGAACACAAGCAGTTAACAGACAAATACAATAAATTCCCAAATGGTCAAGCCCAGAAGTGCTTCTTGAAAAAGCAGCAACAACTGCAGCAAACAGATGTTGTTGTTGCAGAAAGTTCTAAGAAACACTTTAAGAGACGGCTCAAAAATGATGTTTCTATAGCACAACAGAGTTTTGACTATTTTTAAAAAATTATTATTATTTGAACAGAAACAGAGTAGAAAAGTGGTAACGACAAATTTATATTGTTAGCGAAGTACAGTGACCACTGCATTCACATGTGTAAAGTGGTTATGCCATCTGTTGGGAACAACAGAAATGATTTGTAGATATTTCTTACTCGTGGGTGTTTTTATCTTCTAAAAACTAAGTTGCTTTCAGTTGCTTTAAAAGAAAATAGGAAAGAATAATTTAGAGCTTAAAATTCCAATATTTGACATGGAAAAACCAGTTGTTACTGCAGCAGACAGTGAAGTGAGGGGAAAACTAGTAGCGTTTCAATACATTTTTTGCAAATGACCTAATTAACTTTTTACAAAAGTGTCCTCTAAGTTACATACTAGTTCATTGTGCTTCAGAGTTTCAGAAACGCGTTAACTTCAATAATTTATATAAAATCATGATCCTTACCCAGTTATTATTCCTGAACTCCAAGGGGACATCTTAAGATAGAGGGATTTATCTAATAATTACTATTTCATTAAGCAATTCACTTTCACTTCACCTCTGAAAGGTGAAGTCTCAGTGACAAATACATTTTGAGAGAAGAAAGTTTGTGATAAAGGCTCTGGCAGCTTTACTAATTACACCCACACTCTGAAGGCTTAAAAACAAGATATGCTTCCTTTATATGCTTCAACCACTTTAAGGAACATAAGACGCCACAGAAGCTATCAGAAATCTCAGCATTGAAAGGAATGCAAAATAGTGTCAAATTGAAGAAAAGTCCTTAATTGTTCCATCAAACACGATGGGTTTTGGTTTGTGTTTTTGCTTTTATTAGTTCGTTTTTTCCCTTCTCATTTATTCCAGCCTCTGAGGTCAAGGATCCTGTTTGTGTCTGGTCCTTTTGAGCATCTCAGTCTTTCGGGGGATAACTGGAAGGGCCCAGGCTAGCATGACAATTAAAGGAGGTAGAAGATATGCAATTACTTCACAAAAGGACAGATCTACAAAGAACTGACAACAGGTTCCAATGCAGGGAATGAGGAGAGTTAAGATTTGTATTTGAATTAAGATTTAATGAATCCCCAGGCAAGTTTCACCAAAGAAACTAAAAGAAAAGGGAAAGGAAAGAAAAAAGTGGACTGCTTGATCGTAGATTAGCTACATGAAAATGCTACGTATATTAAAAATAGAATCCATCCAAGACAGAGTGATCGTGAACATTTAGCTATAGCACTAATCTTCAGCAGGTAAAACACTGTTATTTCAACATGGTGATGAACTGACCGCCATGAAAAGAAAACTGTGTTGTGAGAGTATTTCAAAAACACGGTGGCATGTTTACAACATGCATTTTCTGATAGTAAGAGACTGCAAAATAAGGTTTGTTTTTCTTTATGGAAAGCTTAAAAAAGGGAAGAGTCTTCTAAAGCAACTAAAATAACCAATTAAGTGTACAAAATTTGCAGTAGAACATCTTTTTTCTTATGTCTCTCAAAAAAGAAGAGAGTAATCTAAAGTCAGATGGGCACTGTATCACATCCAATACACAAATATACCTATCAGACACAATTATCTAAATGACAGAGTTCACTGCACAAAGTGATTTTTTCCTTTGATTACTACACTAAGGAACTGTTTTTCAGGACAGAGCAAATAGTGTTTACGGACTGATGCAGATCTATTATAGGCATAAAGTGGTTATTTGGATAAACATTTCAATCAGTCTGTCGCTAAAGTAGTTCCATTTCTATTTCCAACCGATGATAATTTTAAATGTAATTGATGGTAAACTATTTGTGGAGCTATGAAGTAAAGCTTTCAAAATCATAAGCTTGATGACATTTTTCAACAGTTTTTATTCTATATTAGACATAAACTGCCACAAAGAACAGGGGGGAATGTTCTCTTCCCACTAAATTAAATTTGTCTGTGCAAGATATAATCAGAGCCCTAATCTCAGGTACCAAAATTGCTGATTAAGAATGCAGCTACTAAGCAGAAGAAGCGTGATCCAATGTCTTCTGAAACAGCTTATCAAACATTGCATGATCCACAAAATAACAGCAACAAGGGTAATTTTTATGCTGCTTAAGAGACTCCATGCTCTGCTGTGAAATTGCAGGACAAAAAAGTTCTGTATGGGAAGGCAGGGAGTGTTACAGATTGCATAACTGAAGTAAATTTGCTAATCAAACCAAGATATGTTAGTAGTTTGCAATTCACTGAGTTGCGTAAATGTTAAACCGCCACGTTCTGTCGCTATAGTTTGCCACATTCTGGTTTTGCAAGTTTTGGCGGGAAGAATGTGGCACAGCCTGCTTTGCAAGTTTTGGCGGGAAAGCTGCTGCGCGCCTGTGGGGAGGGGGATGCGCTTCGCTGTGCGGGGGACAGCATAGCAACCATCTGACCAATCAGAAAGAAGATCGGGGGCGGGTACATACAGACCGTATAGAAACACTTGTGTGCTGTGGTGGAGCGCAGAGCCCCCTCGCCCAGCGCTGTTTTGCCCTCTTGCTACAATAAATTTTAAGCAATTTATTCTGACGAGTGCGTGCTGTTATCGTGATCGTCTAAAACAAGGAGTTTCAAAGACTCAATTCCTGGAACCAGGGTCGTGGTCAAAGGTGAAGCCAGAGGCACCTGTGAGAATTTAAGGCCCTAGAAACAGTTTCAGGAACCAAATACTGTGTAGTTTTAAGGGTGGATGTCTCAAAAACTATTATGAAAAAATATTTTTTTAAAGTATCATTTAACAGAATACTCAGAAAATTCACTTTTTCTTTTTTTCTCCTCAGAGCTTAGTTTTTCTTTAGAAATGAGACTCTCTCTTCTGCATTAAACAAATACAAAGTTTTAACATGACTGAAGCTAATTTTCTATTGTATTACTATGTGGTGGTATAAGAACTGAAGCTACAGCAACCAGAAAACAGCAAAACACTGAGAACTCCTATCTATCACAAAAGTAGTAAAGAAAGCGGCTATCTTCATAATGTCATGTAAAACACTACTGTCAGAATACGTATTTTAAATTCTATAATTTGTGGCCCTGGTAGAAGCCACTCGGCTTTGCCTTCTGCTTTCTCCTCCTCTTCATAACAAAGCTGCTTGCAGCTGCCTCTTATTCCTATACATTTGGGTACACATCTACCCTTCCTGCCAGTCAACAGAAAGACTCATTAGAGACCAACAGGGTGGAAAAACCTGCCAAATTCTCACCCATCAACAGCAGAATTTCTATTTCTGCGGGACCAGCGCATCATCTCCATGCACTTCCCCAGAGAGATGATAAAGAAGTTTCATCTCAAGGCAGCGAATGTGCAAAACTGCCTGATTTCGGGTTCAACCCTGGGCAAACCACACGGCTGCTCCCAATTTCCTCGTCTGCAACATGCAGATAATTAATCTGGCAAATGTAGACTGCCATAAAAGTCTTTTTATTGATTTTTGCCTTATAAAAGGCAACAGAGCACAAGTTAATGTTGTAACCCAGCGCTAGTAAGCAGGAGAACTTAGGAGGAAGAGGATAATCTACTTTGATAATTATTGATTTTTATAAGGTATATATCACTTTATTACCTTGGCATTCTTAAAATACGGAGCTTGGTAAGCAATTAACAAACCAAACACAAGAACAAATAGGCCTTATATAAATGCCAATAGCAGACCTCCTTTTAAAGGACAAAAATGAAAGAAATGCTATCAAGCAGGCTAAATGTCAGAGATTACTGAGTGCTTATGCTTAATTAGAGGAAGACTTTTAGTAACATATTCTTATTCTAACAGAGCTCACAGTTGACTGTATCCCTGCAATGGACCATCTCCATGATTTTCTAAAATCTATAAATATGAAAAACTGAAAAAAGCTTTTTTCATATATGGCCTATTGGGGAGATCTATGAAAAGCAATTAAGCACCCTCCCATATATATCAAGCACAGAAACTCCTTTGGGAGCTTCTCCCAAAGGCTCATCCAGTTTGGTAGTTCGGAGTTGGCCACCAGGATTTCAACCTTGCAAGATCCACACACTATTTCTATGTCTAAGTTCGCTGGGGGCCTTATCAGCCTACTGGTTGCCTTCAAAAGGGAAAATGTAATCTTAGAACTGTATAAACGTAGGAGTAATTACATATATACAATCTATGCATTAATGCAGAGGTCTGTCTCAATGAGCAAGTCCTGCATTTGCATCCACAAAATAACATCCTTGCAAATACAGCCTATAACCAGCGGTCGTGGTTTTCAGTTGTAACCTTGCCGTGGTTCTTTTCTTCCAGTTGTTCGTTAGCAATAATGAAGATACTTAGATCTCGCACAGAGAAAGGTTGGACACAAGTCTTAAAATACCTGGCAAATCTCGCACAGGATTTCTCCACGCATCCCAGCGACAAGAAGCTGCTGATCCAAGGGCTCGTCTTTATGTCACTGACCAAGGTCCAGCAGCTCATGTTGACTGTATAACTTCTGCCAACATCACCAGACAAAGGCGATGACAGACATCACAGACCCACACTGTTTATGGCACTTCACCTACTTATCCTTTTTACCTATACAATGTTCATTATTTATGTGAGCAGAAGACTGGTAATAGTCAACTGTGCTTGCCCAGACTCCCCCAGCCAGCTACAACAAAACACCTGGAAGCTGCATAAACTGAACTCCCGCTCCTCTCTCCTGCAGGGTTACATTATTAATGACAATACAGAACGGGGGGAGTCACTGAAGATTGCCAAGGCAACTGCTAAAGGGGAGGGAAAAAAAAAGTGATCAACAGATTTTATTTTTTCTCCATGGAAACTAAGGAAATTAATTTCTTTTACAACAGATTATTTTTAGACAGTCTGCTGAATTTTGGTCCTAGCTCCACCCCTTTCCAGCATCATACCCCTCCCTGCATTGTATCATTTAAATAATAGGCAGTAACTGCCACTGTAGCCAAGAAGGGACCTGGCAACAAGCAGAGGAGTAAAGTAAAGATCATAACCACTTAGACCAGCCTTTTCAGAAGAGAAAGTGTGATGCTGCTACATGCTGACAAATATAAAACACCTTTACTGCAAAACATCAGAAAGGGTGCTGCAACTACCATCCTGATCATAAAAACATACCAGCAGCGCTGACACGTTTCATCTCCGTGGAAAGCCAAGGATAACAGTGTTTGCCACCTCATGGACAAATGGTAAAATACAGACAGTGCGTATTCGTGACTGTGGCAGCATTTGGAAGCAGGATTAGAGGCTTTTGGATGAAAATTTGTTCTGTTCAGGCAAACAGGATTTGCAGCCTTCCACAAGAGTGGTGAATATTGACCACAGCTACCTGTACTTTGATCTATCGTTTTCAAATCCCTTGTAGAAAGAGGAAAATTGTGTGTTCCTGAGCACACTTGTTTGTTTCAAAGAACAAAGTAGGGCTAATAAGAAATCAGAAAAAGAACAAAAAGAAAAGGACTGTCATCTCGTCTTCTGGATCAAAGATGTCCCTAATGTGCAATGCATAGAGCAAGTTTACTTGCATACAGCTCGGAAGTAAAAATCTTCCATACTAATGCAGAAACTCATTTCCACATACACAACAGCACAGTGCATCACAAACCACGTTCAGACAAACTAACATGTATATTATTGAATGTAAGGACCCAGCACATGATGGGGGCTCCTCTGCCTCCTCCCCTGGGTTTAGTACCTTTTTTTTCCCAGTCTAACGTGATTAGTGTTGTGTCAATTAACTGGCTCCAAACTCCCTGTCCTTGTCCTAGAAAGTTCTAGAACCTGACCCTATTCTTCTCATTCCGGTCACTGTGACTGCACAGAAAACACACGTTCAACTTCTTCCATTTCTACTCAGTCCGCGAAGAGGTTGTTGGAAAAACCCATTGCTAAGTTGGGAATTTCTGCCATTTGTCTTAAAAGCGGTGTTACCATTGAAGGCCGAGCTCAGCCACTGTGAAACTACCACATGAAATATGAAGACTGAACCTGAGTCATTAAAATTTCATTATTCAGAAAAAGATTAGACTAATTTGTTTTTAAATCTTGGTACCAATGCAGAATAAGAATCAACAATACATTCAACAATCGACCGATGAATCAATTTTCAGGGAGATGAACTAGACGGCTTCATTAGTCTCTACCTTATCTAGGGTGGTCCTCTCAAAAACTGAGCAAATGTCTCATTTTGTACAATATTCAAGTAGTATTTTTTTATTTGTATATAAACCGGAGTAAGAGAAGTGAGGTTAAGTGAGTGTAGACTGACAGCTGTACTCTATAACCTGAATTAGTTGGGGCTCATTGCGCTGCACCGCAGTGATCACTCCGCCAATTGAAAAGGAAAAACAAGAACAAGATCATGGCAAGAGCTGCATCTTGGTTTTTAAGTATGGTGTTTAATCAAACAAGAAACACTCCATAAAGGAGACTGAATAATAGATGGAAAAAGCCCTACAAACAATCAATAAAACACAAACAAACAATAAAAACCCAAACACCACCACCACCAAAAGAGCATTTATGAGGGTTCAGAACATCAGTCTGCTTCCCTGTTATCCAGAACACACTAAGTACAGAATTTAATTCATAAGCAAGATGGTAGAATTTATATACTATTGATAAATCAGTTCTTTGATCCTTCTATATAAAAGAGAAAATCAAGATAGTAAATACGATGTATTTTATACTCATTACCTTCAAAGCCAGTCTTACAAAACCCATTGAGAAGGAAGGTGAAACAAATACAAGCCCTCTCACCAAATGCATCTCGAGAAATTGAACCAAATGTGTGCAAGCAAGTCTGCAGACGTGTTCTAATGGGAGCAGTATGGCAGCAATTGCTCTTTTCCTCCTTATTTTACTCCTTTAAGGCCACCTTATTGATGTATATACAGAAACTCCCATAGAAACTCGAATTCTGAGCAGAGCCGAAGTATTGGTTATTAATCTTACTTTCCTCCATATATTCCCACTTCCTTTAGATATCGTGTGAACCATCTTATCAAAAGACAAAATTAAACCAGACTAAATTTATGTAAATTAGAGCAGTTTGTGAGTGTTTTCGTCTGAGGACAGAATCCATCAGGATGGTTGGCTGTTGTGCCAAGTCAACTTACATTATTTATCACTATGGCTGCTCTTTACTAAACAGATCACTTATTATTAAATTACTAAAACTTCTAAAATAAAATGCCCACCCCAGCGCAATTAAAATGAGTAGCAGAAATCTTTCAGACTCCATGTCCATATAATAATGGAAATGATAAGACTCTGTACCTAAGCTCTGGACACGGTTCCTAATGCTGTCACTCCATAGAGAGATGGGGTGAGTGCTGTAAAAAGGCATCTGCCAAGTCAAAGAGGAATATTTCCCGGTTCTTGAGAAAGTTCTTGGAAACGCTGCTGCCTTCATCGTGAGTAATGGGACTTTGCTTCCTGCATCTTGGACGGCTTGGACAACGAACCTTGCGAAACATCATATAACAAACGTCTTCCTGCAGCACTAATGATTACATGTTTTTTTTTTCCCAGGCTATTAAACTACTGATTATATTTGACTTTTTTTTTTTTTGACCCAAACTGAAAGTGACAGTCGGGAAAAATATCTTGATACGGATCAGCATAATCTAAACAAATTAATCTGGACAGCGCTTTTTCCAAACGAGTTGCCAGCACATTAGCAAAACCAGAAAAAAGCAGATCGCTGTTCCAAGCCATCAGCCTGTGCTGAAAGCAGTTAGAAATTACAATCCTCCGAGCTCATTTTGCAAAGAAATCCATATCAAGTGCTTTCCCGTGCACTGGAAAACGGTAATGCCAGCACTGAAGAGTTGGCTCCCTTTCTGTTTCTAAGAGTCTCTGACACACTCTGCAGGTCACAAGGCGTCATGTCATTGTGCTGCACTCAGTGGAACGGGGGAGAGCATCTCGGGGCTCAGGGGAAGGGAGACAGCATCAAGTTTCCTCCAGAGGGGAATAGAAAATAAAAGATAAATAAAACGCAAAAAATTTCAGCAGGTACAGTTTCAGAGATTGTTCTTCAAAGATCAAACGTCCCACTTGCACAAGAATTGAAATAGGATGGAGTCTCTTGTTTTGCCACCTATGACACTGGTGTCCACTCCCTGTGATCAAATGGGCTGGGAAAGGGGGGAAAGCGGTGCAGAACTGCACTGTACACAGGATTTAAAGGTTCGAGTAATGCATAGAGAGGGCAAAGACAGCAAATCAAACCCGAACACATCTTGAAGCCTACATCTGCGAATTCAAGAGAAGGGATGTGAACCTCACGAAGCAGCCACGACATTCAAATTGATTTTAAACAGTTCTGTGATATCCACAAAGCCTAGAATTACTTCTCCATATACTGTAGGTGCTGCTAGAGTAAATATATACTCTGACATATAGGTGTGAATTTAAGACCATCTCGGAACCTGCCTTTGCTTCTTTCTTGAGATGAGCTCTCTCAGCCACAGTGAGTGGCGCCTGCGACTATCTATAAATGTTCACTTCTTGTAAGTGCTGTCTGTTCTACATCTTAACAGGAGCAACTGTCCAGGAATAGGGAACAAAGCAGTTCAAATATTTTCAACTTCTTCAGTAGTAAAGACAAAAAAAAAATGAGTTCAAGGGTTTATTTCACACTTCCAGCTTACCCAACCCCGTAAGCTCCGCTACAAGCGGCAATGCCGCTTACAGTTTAAGAGCCCTTAAACCGAACCATCGCGATGTACAGGCATGGCTGGTACCTACTGGTTCACCGTCACTGATGTGCATTTCAAAAGCACAAATTTCAAAACGTTCACAACCGACTATAACCACAATTTATCAACATTTATTTTAGCATGACGTTTTCTAGCTATGAGGATTGGTCTCTCTATCAAAAATATCTTGATGAGACCTACTGAACGGTGTCTTCCCCCGATGATTTCAGTCAAGATGCCAGATAGAAACATTGATATAAAAAGGCAGGTGCAAAGTACCCCTGCGCTACAGCACTCCTGGTTAAAAAGTCTTTCCATGCATACGTATTTCTCCCAGAATTAAAACCTTGGGCATGATGTATCACCTTACATTTCAGAGATTGAGGAGTTTATTGTGGGACAATCTTGGAGGCTGGTTAGAAAAATAAGACTGATGTAATGCAAAGTTTGATTCAAGCTTCACTATTGGGACAGCTCCTGCTGCATTATACAATCAAGATGGACAACTGGATAGAGAAAAATAAATGTAAAAAGGCTTTATAAGAAGCCAGTCAACCATCAACATTGAAATAACGAAACCTAAATCCTGCTGAATTACTTCAAAGGATAGAGAACTTATCATTACGGAAATAAGATAAGTCTAAATAATAAAGATAAATTAAACTGCATTAAAGCTGTCGTTTTATTTGTGAACAACAGTTCGCAAAGCTTGTCGTAATATTTCTTCTCCTCTCCAAGTCCATCATGTCTACGTTTTGTGAATATATATGGAACAAAAACGTTACTTCTACAAAATGAAAGAAATGAGCTTTCAGCAATCAAATCGCATAACTGAAATAGTTTCATAGAAGCTTTTGTGTATATTTGGTTTATTATATATTATGCAGCTAGCCTAATTAGTTAAGCTGACAATCATTTAAATAGGGATGAAGTAGACAAACAACTTGGTGATGATACCCTCTTTGGAAGCACTTTCCTGATCTTTAGTGGCACTGTCCAGTGTGGAATCTCACGGATGCTGAGCGAACGTCCCAAAATTAAGGAGCAATAGTCGAGCAAAGAAATGGGTGTGAGATTTAGCGATGTCATAGTTACAGAAGCATCCATACGAACACACATCCAATTCAAAACCCCCACCCTCTGGGAATCTGTGCCCTACTTTTCCTGGTAGCCTACAGCACACACCAAATTTGAAATGGAAATATTTCCCTAATCAGCTAAATCTGGGTCAGAATGTCAGCTCAGCTTAGGCGCACGTCATTGGCACAAGTCATTGGTACTCGTGATCTCTAGAACGGCCATAATGAACACTTGTGCAAGGGCTCCAGACATCAGTGGTGGGGAACAGTCTCCTGTCAACCACCACAGAGCAAAAAACCAACTACACACTTGTCTCCATTGCCTCTGCGCCCTCCCAAAGGCTGCATAATAGCTCCTGTTCCATAAAAAGGTCCTTTGCAAACAGGATTCTTTTGGGGCTGCAGCTAATTTTCACAGCAGCAGCTTGTGCATTGTAGCTATATCAAATTAAAGGCACTTATTTTTAGCCAGTCGGATAAGCTACCTTGACTAAAATACATAATACGAGTAATATTTCCATATAAAAGCCCACTTGCAAGGAAGAGGCAGGCACACAGTATTGAACAGGAATTGCTCAGCGGTGCTGAAGAGGAAGCATTTCTACCAAAACAGAACGCTGCAAAAGAAAGCAAGGTCTTCTCCGCAAACTGCTAAACAGAGGTGGCAATTCGCTAATTACTGAAAAAACCCTGTGTTCATGCAATTAGTGTCTTCAGTGAGTTATACAGATACATACGACAAAACCAAAGCCAAGTCTTAAGGCTAGCCAATATTACGACTTCCTTAGGTTTCCCACCAGCAGCATGCCTAACTCTTTGTTATGACAAATCCTTTCTTTTAAGCCACCAATGCACAAACTCAGCATTAATTTTAGATAATTTTTGTGGTCTGTGGAACAAAGCTATGTCCATTTGATGTGTATGAACACATGTATTAATCATACTTTAAATACAGACACATTACAGAAATGTAAATTAGGTTGTAACGTGTTCAAAATCACTTTGTAAACTGTTCCCGTTTTGATGGAATTGGCTCATTAGTCAACAGGAAACAGACTGAGCACAGTAAAACTGCATTTCTTGATTGCCTTGGACTGTACTGCTACATAGTCTGGAAGTAAAGACACCACAACCTATAGAAGGCCATGCCCTTCACCTAAACTGGATATTTTTGCACACTATATGTATTTTTTTGTTGAGGGGACATGTTTTATATCCAAGGCAATCCCCCAGGAACCCAGTAGTCTTTCTAAAGAGCACTCACCTGGTATTGTTGGTATTGTTTTTGAGAACACATTTGTGGTATTTGGCAGAGCTACTGAAGTGTGCAAAACCAAGAGTCTAAACAGAGCAAAATGTGGCCAACAAAACGTATGTAATTTGAGATAAGAGAAAGGGTGAAATGAAAAATGATACTCTTAGAAGTTCCAGTTCTATAAGAATTTCAAACCATCCATTTTACATAGCAAAATGAACAAAACAACTCTACAACCAAGACAGTTACTTATTTCGCTTTGTACTAAGTGCAGAAGAAAAGGAATTAAGCAGAAACATTATTTTTGCACTGCAAACATGAAAGCCTGAAGTTCTGTATGTGAAAAAACCTGAAACTTTTTTCCTCCTCTTATTCTTTTCTGATTATTCTGCTCTAACTTTTCATCTGAATATTTTAATATAAATGAGAAAGAGGATCGCAGGTCTTCCACCAAGGGGCCTCAGTGCTGGAGATACACAGGTGGAACTCTGACTATGATAAAATCCATTACATTTTATTTGAAAGATGGAGAGGTAAAAAGAACAACCACAACCCTCTCAGAAGCGTATCGCATGTGTCAAGCAGGGTAAGGAATACGACTATATTACCCAGCTGTGTTAGGCACAGGATCATAAAACAATTTGAGATTCTATCTCTCAGTTTCATCTGTTAGCATGTGTCCTGTTTTTCAGGGAATAACCTAATACAATGCAAGTAATTTAGAGGTAATTAACTGTAAAAAGCCTTTGAATGCATTATCACTTCAACAAAAAAATCAAGTCGTTATCTGTATTCAGATATATTCAGGGACTCTTTCATCATAGAGAGCAACATTACGGCTCTGCATCCTGGGAGGTACATCGCATTTTAAAACGTCTGTAGACTTCAGCCTTAGGACAGTAATCTGAGCTTTATAATTATAACCAAATAATCATTTTGAGTTGTTATTACACACTGGCAATGTTTTGGAAAAAAACAACAATGTTAGGGATGTATGTCTATCTGGGATTTTAAGACATTGCTCTTCTTAAACTGGATGATGTGATGGTGGAGAAGCAGGCGCCGCTGAGCCTTTGCCACGCTGTCCACGAGCAGACTAAACCCCCAGCCTCTCGAAACCAAACAGGAGTCAACCTGGACAGTTTACACGTGGAAGAGTCTGAACTCAGTTTGTCTGTTTCCTCACGCCTGTTTTATTACTATTAAGAACAAGACAAAATTACATCAATGATAAAATTTTCCGCCATTGTGGTATTTATGTCTGGCCAAAAGTTCTGTTGTAGCCAATAATGTTCAGTAAATCCTAATTCCTTCTTAGAAGAAAGCGTAACTGCCCTTTTTATCTCCACGTGAACAGAAGTGAAGTGATGCAGTCAGAGCTGCCTTCACCTTCAAGAGCCCTAAACATTAAGAATTGATTACGCAAATCTTACCGAACACAATTGAAGTCATTACTCATACTTTAGAATGAGGAGACTGAACAAAAGCTACAATAATGTGATATTAAGACTCCAAAGTGGAAAAGATAAATGACATTTACTCAGCAACACTACCGCTTCTGTGTATTTAACAATACACATTAGAGATCCTGCCAACACCTGCCATGGAAGTGATATATTAAGCAGAAAATTGGTCAAGTTAATGATATAAGGGTTCGTAATTTAACTACTGAAACTTCAATATTACTGGAAGGTATTTATATGCGAATAAATACATAAGCACATATATCCAAATGGGCCCATATATAACGCTGGGCAATACCAGCACTTGTCAGTGCGGGTAATACGCACAGTATCATTTCTGTGTAATTGCCTACAAGAAAAAAACACATTTTTATGGATTTAAATAGTTTATTCACACATTATAAACACAGGGATGTTTGCAGATAATTTTTTCTGTCTATGCAATAACACCTCACATTATTTTTACATGTATGTGTTTCTATATACATAGACTACAAATATATATATATATATATATATATGAGTGGGTATTAGAAATCAAAATATGTATATACAAACATAGCGTATATTTATGTTTTATTGCTAATTTGATGTGGGCCAGATTTCAGATAGCGCAAACCATTGACTTCTCATAAAAAAACTCTACCCTGAAATCTTGGCACACTTAAATGAGTGACAGTTTATCTTCAATTCCTCAACAGTTATTAATAGGATTTTGATATGTACATAAGCTAATTATACATCAGGACCTGAAAGCTTTTGAGTAGAAGCATTTCTGTTCAGTTTCTCTAACAAGCAGTATCTTGGTTACTAGGTTTCGGTAATGTGGGGTCACTGTATTCAGGTGGTGGAAGAACAGCTCAGTCTGTGGGCACAGAGACATTTCCTTCATCCTGCTCACAGCTGGGAAGCCTCAGCTATTCCAGCGCTATTTCTAATTGTCTTATGTATCAGACACATACATATTTAAGCACTTTACACTGTTGAAAGATGTATTAATATGTATATTGAATTAAAAAAATAACTATATAGACTCGGAAGCAATAAATGTTAACTAACTGCATTTCTAAGACTATACAACCTCGTCTTGAAAAATAAAGTTTGCATTTTCTGGGGTTTCCTAAGCACCAAAGAATATGAAATTCTATGTCTGTATTCCCTCTGATATAACCAGTCTGCAAGCCAAGTCTTGCCACAACGATTGACAATCTTGGCAATTCATTTGCAATAAATGTTACATATACTGGAAAACACCAGTACCGGGCCTCTCAGTGTGGTTCATAATGTTACCATCTAGATTAATATATAAATATAAATGAACGACAGCATTTTTTAAATAGAAAACTATATTTAGACAATTTAGATTTTGAGTGAATTATATGTGGAAAGATAGTAAATGTATTCTGAAATCTCTGTATGCATGCTGACCTTTCAGATACTGAAGATCTGGTAAAAATACCGTGTTATAGATGTAATAATCAAAACAAACGAACACTCGCTCTGAAATTGTAAATAATTACTCTTCATGGTTTCCAAGGATTCATAGAAATCTAAAAGTGCTGAAAACAATTGCCACTTCTGAATGGCAACTGAACAAATAAAGTGCTCATCTGTTCATTCAAGATGGGTTCAATGTCCTCTAGAGAATTTTTAAAACCTGTTTTTTTTAATACTGCCGTTTGAAGGGAATTTTGCTCAGTTTTAAGCTTTTATTGAACAAAAATAGGAGCTTAGTTACAATGAGATTTTGGACTACCGAATATGGGTCTTACCTCATCATAGTTTTGCATTTGCACAATATTTAGAGGTGTCATTTTTTATCAATAACTTGAACAAAATAACCCCTGATCAGCACTCCTTAGGTCTTAACAATACCAAACAAAAGCACTTGAAAATAGAAACATCAGTTGCCACTGGGTCGTACGTGTTAATTTCTACTTAACGACATTGAAATAATGAACGGGAATACTCAGAATTCCACAAGGCTTACAAAGTTTTCAGAATGGAGGTCTCTTTCCAAGTCAGCGCTGCATCCTCTAAAGCCTGTCCATGGTTTCTGCACCCTCAGATCATAATAACACTACGCTCTTCCTACTCCGGGAGATCTCAGCATTTGGGCATAGAATGGAACAGAAAGGGAAACAAAGGATGCACGTTCATGTAAGAGCAGATTTTCTGGGGTGGCAGCTACATAAGTAACAGGAACAAAGGCAAAAGTGAAGCTAATACACAATTTTCAAGCAAGAGTTTGTTTTCTTTATGATATAGAGCTGTACTTTAGTCCTGCGCAGTCAGACCCTCAACTCGTAAAATGGTGTAAGATTTACTGGGGTAATGTCACTTTACACTGGAGAAATACCTGCCTTGCATTTTTTTAGATACCCATAAAGTTCATTGTTGCTGAAGAACAGAATAACGACGGCACATAAAAGCAATGCTGGTTTACAGAGCAACGTTAAGATGAACTTTATATAATCACAGAGCCTTATGGTATCATATACAGCATGCCTATATAATATGGTTATAGATGGAGAGATGAATATTTTTAAATAAATGATCACTCAAAGTGTTTTAAAGTTTTGGAATGGCAGCATTTCCTATTTTTTTATTTCCAAATGATAGTGTTTCAGATATGTCATTTTTAATATCAAATTTTTAACATTTCATCAAGAAACAGAACTGATTTCATATTAGAGCAGAGAAACGCTTGCAACGCTTTTTGTTCAAACAGCAGTACCTGCTATGAGAAGTTTTCTAGTGCAATTATTTTCAGTGTTAAAAGGCAAGTTCTTTACTTTGTGAATTTCTCACCTTTAAGAGAACTGAATGACACCATCACCTTTGTGACCTCCTTCCTTCAGTCATCTTTTTGATGCTTACAGCAGTAAGCATCAGTATTTGAGTATTCCATAATACTACTCACAGATTTAATAATGTCTTCTCTATCTGTCCTTACCCTGTTCTGTAAGAGGGAGGGGGAATTAATGCTCTATTTCAGACCCTTCTCCTCTGTGTGTTCCAAGTGCTTGTACAGTAGCAGAAAGAGAAGCTCCAAGATGATGGGATGGGGACAGAAGGCAGAAAGATCTTAATGAGATTCACAATTATTGCAGGAAAAGCAGGCAAATGGATGTATTTTTCCTAACACTCTGAATGACAAGTGTAAAGTTAATGGTAAAACAAAACGTTCAATCTGAGAGTTAAAAAAAAAAAAACACAATTAGTTTAGGAAATATTACTCGCTTTCCGGCCTTCAAAAACGACTCTGCAAATCATCAGAAAGTGTTTGTACTATAAATATTGTAAATACAGTTCAATTTTAAGCTAATGATTTGGCAGTCCACAGTGTCAGAAAGGCACTTATATGACCTTCAATTATTTCCCTTATTGCCCTTTCCAGATTTGCACATGCAAAGCGCAACATCCTCATCGCCACTGCCTTCTGCTAGTTGCTTTCTGCCCAGCGCGCCCATCTCTGTGTGAGCACTTGGGTCTTATTGTCTCTGCTTCTTGAAAGCCAGAATAAGCAGGAAGATAGTAGAAGATTGGTGAAGATCAGCGTGACATGTCCTTACACCTCCCAGCATGCAGATCATATGCAAATAAGTAGCAAAGAAAGTCATCAAACCAGCCTGAATAAGCTTGAAGAGGTTGAGCGCTCATTCCAGCACCATGCTTGGAAAGGGTACAATTGCTGGGGAGACCAAACGGCCCTAAGAAAATACTTTGAAGTGCCTTTCCTAAGGGAAACTCAGCATTCTGGATTCTGATGAAAACCACGTCACAAAAAGAATTATAAACAGGCTTAAAAACTACCTGCTTTGCTCCATGAAGCTTAGTCTGCCTGAAGCTTATTCTGATATGAAACTTTCTGATATAATCCCACCTGCAACCATGAGTTATACTTTTTTTAAACTTCGAAGGAAGATCGATTTAAGCACTTTTTTCTTCAAGCTTGATATAGCTATAAAGATTTTAAAGCTCTCTTCATCTACAATTCTAGCTCGGTAAAGGGCTGAACTGCATTTATCTTAACAGACAACGTGTTTTCCAGACTGAACGTGTTGAACTGACATGTTCTTTTCATTTTTCTGTGGCACATCCATGTGGACTGAAATAGGATTTAGACTGCTTAATCAATAACAGGTTATAAAAGCACATCATTAGGAATGGAGTTTATTGAAGGAGGAGGCTGCTGGTGTAACAGCACCATCATCGGCTTCACCTCTCGCTGCCAGGATGGTGCCAGCTCAAGTAACAAAGTACTGCAAGGGAGAGACGCAGACAGTAAGTGGTTCTATCATCAAAATGCTGGATTACTATATCTTTGCATTTCATGAATTCTGGTCTTTTTATCATCATTACAAAAACAAGCAAACAAAAATAGAAGGGAGATCTGAGAAATATGAAGCTGTGTTTTGCATTCCACAAGTTGTAATGTAAGAGAAAAGAGCGACGACCTTCATTTCCAAAACAGAACTCAAACCTTAAGAGGCGGAATGATTAACCTACATGGTGTGCATCTTTCACCATATGTGATACATCTTGGCAGCAGATTTCCTGAAGGGTGAGGAAGGACTATCAAAGCTGGGAAAACACCTTCCTTTTCTAGACAAAATTTGGAGGAGATACAGCAAATAGCTGACACCAGCTATTCTGCCATACCCTATACACTTTTTCCCACATAAATAAATACCACATTTTATAAGACAAAGCTTGAAGTAGATCTTTAGGACACTGTAGCAGTAGCAGCAGTGTAATGGCAGCTGGGGAAAGTAGATCAAGTCTACTTAGTCTAAGTTTCCACTGCTCTTTGTTCACAATGTCTGTTTAATTTGCTTAGGAAGTCCTGCATGTAAATATTTTACTAGCACACAACAATACTAAACCAAGCAGGGCTGAATTTTCTTCTGAATGAATTGCATCAGCACAAGGCAGTTTTACAGATAAAAGACAAATATTATGGCACGTCTTAATGACACGCAGAACACTGCCTGGATCTCTGCAAAAGGCATTTCAGTATAATGACTCATATACCATAAAACATGTTTGCTAGAAGTAGTATCAAAAAATTGAGAAGATCAGTTACTAAGTGATCTTCAATGTTTGAAGTGACTGCTTCCATCCCAGAAATACAAATATATATACTGGTCAGAATCTGAGAAGTTCTTTGAATACACATTTGCCTCCTTAACTAAGGCATCCATTAAGGTAATAAAACCCCACATCTTTTGGGTCTGATAAAAACACAAGTTTTCTATATGAAACAAACATAAAAATCATAAAGAGAACCGAAACGTTCCTAAATCATGATTCTAAAAATCATAAAGAGAACTGAAATGTTCCTAAATCGTGATTCTACTACTGTTCCTAAATCCTACCTCCCAGAGGAGGTCATTTGGCTTTAAAATGATCAGTAATATAAACTAATGATTTAAATTGCTTCAGCACTGGCTTATTCTCTTAAGTAATTACAGCAAACTGAAGCACCCTTCAGTCTTTCTCAAGTAAGAAAATCATTTGTAGACTCGGCAATTCTGTTCATCTTTAGTATAAAGTAAAACTGATTGAATTAGAAGTAATTCCTGAATATATGAATAATTTTCTGCATGTTTTACGTATAGATGCGTTCTATCATCTTTCCTCAAAAAGCATACGGCCAAAAATACATGAGGAGGGTATTAAGAGGTAAGGCTACCCCTGGCCAGCCTGTATTCTGATACAAAATAGAAGTGAATTGATAAACGCTGTGGAATATGCAGAACACTTGCTACCTTTCGGTCTATGTACACGCACACTTCAGAACCAAGCCCCTTAGTCTGGAAAACAATACACAGGATTCTATAACCACAACGTAAAAAGAATAAGGAGGACTTTGGAAGGCTCTGTTTCAACAGAGCTTATGTATTGTATCCATATGGCTGACAAAAAAATTCTGTCTTGGAATAACATAGTGTTTAGATTCAAGTGTTTTACTTCATCGAAGTCATTTACTCATCTTTTACTCTCTCTCTTTTCCTCTCCCTCCCTAATTGCTCAGTATTTGCTTGGGAATGGCACTGCATTTTCAAGGCATCCAACTTTTGATGTTTCACTATCATTTCCTTTTAAAATCAGTAGTAGGAAACTAGGCTGATCATCCTCAGGAGGAAGGTGGGGGGCACCGAGAAGTAAGGATGTAATTGAGGTTATAAGCGAAGCTGGCTGCTACCCAAAAACTCCGCCAGCTCAACCACCGAATTAATCGTTGGCCTGAATTCTCATTATAATACTGCTGCAAAATTATACTGCCCAATTAGCTTGGTAATCTAATATTCTAACTACATCTTAGATTTTTTTTGTACGGTACCCAGCAGTGAATTCCAAGAACTAATTAGATAGTCAATTTGAATCCTTGTTGGTAGTTTTAATAACTTTTAATGCAAGTTTTTGTAATTTTGCTGCTGTCTTCACTCAAAATTCCTTTTAATTCCTCCAGTTTGAAGCAGCATGGTGGAAGGATGGCATACAAGCAACATAAACATATTTTGACATAGGCTATGAACGATTCAGTAATTCTTGGTCAATAATGCAAAACGAGTTTCCAAGCTAACAGTCATAATTTTATTGGGAAACCACTTAAATTAGAGATGTGCTCAATTATGTGACGCCGGCCTGGTAATTCCTAGCTGCACAACAAGCAATCTAATACACTTCTGGGCACAATCACTGCAGCTTTCTCAGATTGCGTTTGCTTTGCTACCAGCCCACAGCACACCTTTCCGCCCCTAAAGAGCCGCCTGAGAAATGATGGTTTAGTTCAAGTCAGACGCAATTCACTCGTCCATTAGGGCCAACGTGGTTACAAATGCGTTTCCAAATGCTCGCTGACAATGTGGCAAATGGGCCAGGTTTGTTAGCTGCCTTTACCACAGCACACAACGATTCTTAACGGCAGTGAGAATATAAAGTAAATGAAAACTGTCAATTCAAAATGACTTCTTCTTTTATAAATTAAGCTCAGTAGCAACAAACGGATTGGTACTTTGCTTCCTTCCACACTTAAGCAACACCTGCACTTCTCAGCTCTGGGATGGAAGGAGGAGCAGTGGAAAGGTAGAAATTCTCCATGATGGAAAATAATAGGAATATTTTCATGACTCAAACAGTTTAGTGTTGCCTGAAGAGACTCACAGTATCAGAAGATTACATTCGGTTTACTCAGCATAAAAGAAAAATAACTAAATTTTCAGTTTTTGTGCTTTCGTTTACCTCCTACTCTCAACGCAATGTATATAAATCACTGAATTGAACAGTATAATAACCTATTTTTGAAGAAAAAAGCCATTAAAACCCACAAACCATAAAAAGTAATTATTTTATGTCATTTAGAGTCTAACAAACACTAAAAAATAACCATTTTTTATTGAGAGAGAATATTCTGTAGAGATATGTCTCTATGTAAACAAATAAAGTAAAAATGTAATAATACAGGCACTTCTATGTTAAATTATAGAGACCAATATATGAATGTCAACTCAAATATATTTGCATTAATTTAGACTTAGTAATTTCAGTCCTTGCCAGTCACTACACAAACCGATATAAAATGTTCTAGATCGAGAAAGCACGAAAGGAGTTCTTGTTGATATTTTTGCCCCCTAAATTATAGTGTTTCCATGAAGAACACATTATGGAAAGGATGCCAATTGGAGTCCCAGCTCCACTTCAGTAATGTCCAAGTATTGCCTGTCTACAGCGTTCAAAGAAAAGGAGATGATGTAAATGCGCTTTTCATGCTTTCATCTGGTGGGTTCCACAGTTCACCAGAGGTGTTCCCCACTGTGATACAACCATTATGTGCACAATTAAGTCCACGTCAATTAGATGGCAGTGTTCTTAAAAATGACACCAATGAAAGAGAAAAAAGCTTTGTGGAGACACATGTACATACATATATTTTTCTAGATCAGGACAATACACTTGAATGAAAACCAGAGTCTGTGAAGAGGCTGAGATTATAAATATACAGCTCATTTTGGAGAGCGAGTTCTGCATTTTTCATACCATAACAAATGCTATGAAAACATTTTTATTTGCTGAGAAATAAAACGCAACAAGCAATATAACAATACAACCCACTAATTCATTTCTAAGAGGCGGACTTAACCAAGCGGGGGAAGAACTGATTGAGATATCAGACTGTAAACCATCCATTGAAAACCAGCTCTGAGTGACGCTGTTGGCCAGGTTTTCCTTTTTGCCACACAACACCACCTCCTAGAAGGTTACTTACACAGTCATCTCTGGGCAAGTCTGCTAATGACTAATTAAAGGGATCACTTGGTGAAGGTGGCACGATGACAATTTGACCTACCTCCCCCAAACAAGTTGCTGCTTTTCTGATTTGTGCCATAACCATTATACCCTTTAAATGTAATTATATAGGTGAGAGAAAGTAATCTTTCTACAGCCTGCATAAAGAAAGTATAAATATTAAAAAAGAAGATGATTGCAAATTACTTGAAAGAGCAAGTGATTAAGCTTAATGCTTGTAATTTAAAAGGCACAGGCAAAGCACGTTCACCTACACACTTGCAGAGCTCTCTCGGGCAAGTACAGGCCAACACAGCTCACTAGGAAATGTGTCATTTGTGCTCTCAAGAGCACTACAGCAAGGAAGAAAGAAGAAAAACAACCCACACAGCCCAAAATTATCCTCCTATGGTGGCCGAATTTTGACGGCCTATGTTCATGAGTACTACACGAATACTATGAGGATCCACAAAAACCAACTTTGAATTGAGTACATGATCCACATCCCTCCCAGGCTGAGCTGCTGTGTTTAAGCAGCACCTGCATTGAATTCTGCAACGCTGCTGTTATGCAGGAAAACATATTTAAAGCCACACACACCCCTGAGAGCAAGAACAACAGCTTTCTCTTTCTTTTTAGTATAGAACACAATTTCACACATCACTGTGCATATTCAGTGTTGGATTTGGCTTTCTGTTGGCGTTTTTATTTTCATTTATGTTTCATAATTCTTTTACCTGCGATATCCAGGGTGTTACATGAATCAGGTTTGCATACAGTATGGCAAACGTATACCGCTGGCAAACTTATTGGCTGCAGCTGGTCACATCCCTCACTTGGTCCCAGCAGAATGCTGTGACACAAGTGCTGGGAAGTCATAGTGATGGTCACAGTGTCACAAGGGCAAAAGATGAATTTGTTTTTAAAAAAAGAAAACTTAATGGAAAAATCTCCGGAACACAAATTGCAACAAAATCCTCTGCATCTGGGAGTTGGCCGATTATCTCTGTGGAGACACTGAATATTATATTCACTTTTGGAAAGAAACCTGCAGTTGGTTGCAAAAAAGGAACAGGAGAATTCCAGTACTGTACAGTGGCACGGATTGGAAAATGACATTTACTGCTGCACTACAGCTTGTCAGTGCTCTCTGAAATAAGAAAAGGTAATTCAGACCAGACCCTGATTATAGTGAGTACTCAATAAACAGAGATGGCAACTTAAGCAAACGTGTATGTTTAATTGACCATTTAGGAGCCTAAAAAGGCATTTTTCTCAGCTGCTTCCACTGAATGAGCCCTATGAGCTCAGCTTGTCTGCAAATGTAAGGGTTTCCAATCAGAATGAGTTTCTCTTTAATGATTAGATGACCGGTTTTGACATACGCGGAAGTTTTTATTATACATCCTCATCACTTGATTAATAATGAGCTGTTTTCTTCACAACTGCTCTAACCATAGGTGTCTATGCGGAGGAACTGAAAAGTCCTAATTAACAGGAGAAAGAAGTCAATCTCCTATGGCAGCAAAGCCAGAAGATATTACTCTGAATTACAAACTTTGTACACAGTTGAAATGAGTAGGAATAATTGTGTGTGTTCTTTTTCCCTTTAAACGCTCCCTGGCAACCCTCAAGTGAAGATGTGCTGCATTATGGAGCCTCCTGACATGCTCTGGCGAGGTTCTTCACCTTGCTCGGCCAAAAGCATCTACTGCTCTACAGGAGCATGATTCACCTTTTTGGGGATGATGCTCTTTCAGACTCTGTTTGCACATGCGAAACAGAAAATCCTGCCTCCTTACTCAGCCTTTACTGTCTGGCTTTTGTATGGTAACCTCTCTCATTCACGCTTGACATTTGCCTTTTATGAAGCACTTGAGAGCATGGCTGGCATCTCATTTTCGGAAGGGTCAAAGAAAGCAGTTAAATGGCCAAAAACATTGTCACTGATATCTAAGTGCTCACAGAGATGCTCACTATTATGTACCCAAACCAAACAGCCCTCAGGCTTAAAGAACTGCTCTTTCTCTTATTAAACAATCCCTGCTTTTCCTACTTACCATTATCTTTCTTAAACATTTGTCGGATTGAATATATCCATGAGTACATCCATATATCCATCACTGTGGAAGTATGAAGCATTGAACTGCCCTTCCCTACAGACCAATATCAACTAGGGCCTGATTTGGGGCACCACGAGCACCCCCAACTCCCACTGCGTTTGGTAAAGCAGGATCTGAGTCAGAACAAGGGGTAGATTCAGATGGTCACTGAAATGCCTGTGGTTTCAAACCATTCTCGATCTGACACAAATTTAAGAAGAATCGCGCTTCTGAGATCACGCGTATTCCTTTAGAAGAGTTTGGGAAAGGGCAGAGCCCAGCTCCAATCACAAAATAGCAATCAGCGAAACAGATTAAGTCAGTTTAAGTCACTTATCATGCACAGACCTTGATAATATTAGGAAAGAAACTGAAAGCATTCGGGATTCCACTGGAATTATTACAACTGAACAGTTATTGCCCCTTTTACCTCACAACTCATATTATAAGACATGCTACAGAAGCTGTATTAGGTTAAATAGCTTCCTCTATTAAATAGCTTTCAGTAAGCATCACCTGCTGAGGTCTCATCTTCAGACCTGTTACTGCTCGTTAGCACATAGTGTAAGAAAATATTTCAGTCAAGACTTACCAGCAATACTGAACATTAAGAATACTGACCTTCAGAAAAAGAAGTCAGTTAAAACATAAGCAAGCTTTCTAATATCCTACTTACTCAGCTGATCAAGCTCATTCTCCCAATGACAACACTGAAGTGTGAGTGTTGATGAGATGAAAACCATTAACTGGTTATCCCTGTAGCTTGTTCCCCTCTCCTGACTCTGCTCCTTTCCTCTCCTTCCATTTCTGTGGTTCTAGTCCGAATAGATGTGCTTTGCTCAATGACTTGAGCTCTGAATATCTTCAGAAATTTATCACGAGAGCTGATACTTGAACTTAAAACACTAATGGCACACTTAGAGTCTTATAATTCAGAGATAATTTCATTGAGAGTAATTTGCTAAGATCACTCAGATCTATAAAAAGACAGGGTGGGGAAGGAAAACGTGAAACCAGCAAGCGATGTACCAAGCAGGCACTCTTTAACAGAACACCTTTTGTTAATTGGAACTGCTGATTAACTACTCAACACTTACAAATCATGGACAATGAACATCTACAAATGAATTAAAAAGAAAAAAGCCAGCGAGCTCGCCATGGAGATCCCCTATTAGATTGTGCCATCTCACCTAACATACTCTGTGCAGATGTTTCTGTCTATCTAGGAACTGAAACTCGAATGCCAAGCATCACCAAAACTCTGGATTCTCATTTATCATTTTTCATGTCTGTGTTAATTTTCTTCTCTAGATGATCCCTCTGTGCTAATTGTAAATGATGCAGAATGAGTTCCAAGCTGAACCAAGCTCCCCACTAGGAGTTTGACAACTGTAGCTTAGATTTTTACCCCGTTTTACCCCTCTTGCACTGCCTAAAAACCAAACCTCTAAATATCTAAGTCTGGATGTCTTGAAAATTCAAAGTATTAAAGGAGAAATACTCAGAAACCTGAACTAGGCTATGGAAATAGTAAAGGTGCATTGCACCTGACTCTAAGAACACATCCAAAGCCACAATGAAAGCAACACAGCTCCTTGCACACAAAAACCATCTCGATCACAGGTTCCTACTGTACACAGATTCTGTGTGTCGGTTGAACCATCCTCTGTGAAAGCCGTATCAGAAACTAGGCCTTATTTAAATATTGACGTTATTTCAGCAGCAACATCCCCATCTCACCTCAAAGCACTTGGGTAAACTTACCAGTAAAAAAACCCCATCAAGACAAGCAGCTTAACGGCAGCACTCCCATCCCAGTGAGGTATGATACAGTTCTTGCCTTCTCCCTGCTCCAAATCTATCAGTCAGAGATGTCTGATCCATCACGACTCCAATTGGTCTGTGTTTGTGAAACACGGACTATATTACCCAGATCTTTCAGGCTCCTATATGAACTATAAAGGAAAAAAAACCCCAAACTTGTGTCTAGAACCCACATACGATAACGCACAAGTCATTTGAAAACTAGAGTGCTTTGTTAAAACGAACAAACAATCTTAATGGCCAACAATTAAATAATATAGACTGTTCTACCTGCGTGCAGTTTCACAGACTGCAGTGCAATTTATCATTACCACGCTCAGCCCACAGGAAAAACACCACATCTCAGAGTGGATTACTGAGAATAAACAAGACTGTCAAAGAATGGCCGAAACATTCATTAATGTATTAGTTTCAGAAATGGACGTAGTTAGATAACGAGGCTCAGAAATACTAAATCGCCTGACCAACATCACACAAGATGCCTATGGCAAATGGGCCCAACCCCAGTTTGGTAGCCTACCATGTAAAGCTTGCCTATCTCTAAGTTTATACCTGTGCATATCCTGAGAGAAGCAGCTTAACATTAAGAGGAAATTAAAAAAAAATAAGTACATATATATATATATAAAGTTGTTCAGCCTGTATTTTAGATATGGCTTACCCTGCTTTGCTTCAATACTTGATTTCCTTTGTTTTAAAACACCTGTTTCAGGGTGACACTGTTTCCACTGTAACTAATCACAGTTCTGTTCAGGAAAGGGTTTTCTTAAGTAACTCTAAGTGTGGAAAAACACAAAAGGAAATAAAATCCTAGGTTACTCATGGTGTCTGGACCGGTATTGCTAGCGCCCTGTTTGAATGGGCAGGCAGACAGAACTGCTGGTACTTGTTATTCAGTGGGAACAAGAGAGGAATGTTAACTTCTGCCAAAGCCTCAGGAATTTACATCAGCTCAGAAATAGATGCTTTTGAACAGCCCATTTTAAAGTGGGTTATTTTTTTTTCTGCTTCTTAAAATGCTCTTTCCCTATTAAAAAAAAAAAGTCACAGTTGACAATGAAAATACAAGAGACTGACTTTTATAATCCAGTATGTGTGAAACTTACATCTCCATGACGAAAGCTGCAAACTGCCGTTTGCTTATGCTTCAATTTGTCATTAACAGACAATGACTTACAGGTCTTGTCTCTGAGCAACACCAGTTCTGATTATTCTGAGACAGAAACATTACCCAGATGAAATGGCAGATTTTGAGATGGTTCCTTGTTTTTCCTCCCATTTTGTCTCAAAAATGAAGTCCTTTTTATCTTGCTCCACCACAAGAAGAATTGAAGAGTTTATCTATTTCCTACTCTACAATTCCTTCTGCAATCAATATCAAAGATTCAGCACATCAGTTATACAAAGAGACGCACCTATTTCGAAAATAGAAATATATATATATGCACCAAACAAACCTGGTTTGGAGCTGGCAGCTCCGCTCTCACCATTAAAACCGCAAACACCAATGTGGATAATGGGTGAACTAAAACAAACACGCACTCGATGCCCAAAACATCTCTGCAGCCAAAGGGAAATTGTGGACTCAAACCAAACGAATAATTACAACGTGCATGCAAAAAAGCCAGTCAGACAGTCAATGCAACACATGACATGGTTAAAACAACTTCTGATTTCAGAGAAATACATTAGCACAACAGTGATTTTTTTCTTCTAATTTTTTGACTACTATACGAAGTCCTTCTGTGCGGAAAAAGTAATCCAGGTGAGCATGGAGAATGCAATTCCCAAAGAAAAGTGTTATTGTATAGCTGAGACTTTCTGTATTCTTTTAGTATTTCAGTTTTACTTACTACAAATGTACTTATTAAAGAAAAAAAAATGCATTCATACATAATAGAAGCTTTCCTGTGTTTTTAATAGTGTGGATAAGCCCAAGCTCCAGCCCCCTTTCTTGGGCAGAAGGGGAGGGGGGGCAGCAATCCCTTCTGCACGGTGCTTCCAACACAGACCAGGGCAACAGCATCAGCCCAGCTGTTTCGCTCAGAAATCAATACTGACAGAAGGCTCAGAACAATATAGCCACATTATATGTATTCTCCTATCTCACATTCTTCTCTCTACCCTCACGGCAGACAAATTGGGGAAGCACAGCAAACGTATTTGCGAGGCTGATAGGGTCACACGACAACAACTCTAAGCCAAGGCAGGTGCTGGAGCATCACTGGAAGGTGCCTTTGGCTGTGCCCCCACGCACCCAACCCAGTCTATAGGACCTTCCATCTGCTTCACTTTTGGGTGATCCAGTTTCTGAGGTCATAAGCTAGAGCAAATAAGGCTGGCACTTAGGTTAAATAAGCATGTGGAATTTTATTTTTAATTAATAGGGTGGGGAATGACGCATTTTGTTGATCTTACACTAAACTACTACAAACAGAAACGTGACAGTATTTATTTAATGGCCTGAGGTAACCAATAGACAAGGTTGTGTGCAAACACAGCAACACCCACAAACAAAACCACACAACCTAAGCGGTGATTTTACACGCTTAAAATCCAACAAAAACTAAAGAATCATTTCAGTAGCACTTCGATGTCAAGGGAATACATAGTTTGTTCGCTTTTTATGAAACGTAATGGCCAACTGATCCTATGGAGCAACAGAGACAGCAGCCCCAGATGCTGGCTTATTTGCAATGTTAAAAGTTTATTAACTTCTGTTTCCACAGCTCCCCGGTGAACAGGCAGGGTTGTGCTGCCAAATCACCTCCCTGCAGCCTCCTGTTGCTGTAGCAACCTGTTGGAGCAGCCGGGATGCTGGAGCGGCCACGCTGCACATGTGGCAGCACATGGTGCTTCTGGGAGAACCAGGGGGAGCGACAGCACCAACCCAGCTGCAGCCCCGCTGGACGGAGTATTTCTGGTTATAGCATCGTTTAGTAGTTAAACCCACCGAGAATGAATCTCTTTGTACAGGTGAGAACATCAGCAATGGGAATTGGCATTAAGTGCAGTCTATTCTACCTGCTACGAAATGTAATCCTGAACCCATCAGAGACCACCTAAGCATGGGCTGATCATTCTGCCTACTCGCTTCCAAAACAGCTGCTCCTCACAGCCAGGTCTTCAACTGAGCTGGGCTCCATCATAGCAGGGCACCCTTCCAGTGCTAAGCTTGACTGTTTGGGTCTTTACTAAAACTATTTTCAGTTAATAACGCAGTACCAGGTTAATCTGTACATTAATAAAATAAACACAGAAAAAGACAGTTAAGGGCTGATAACTGGGATCAGTATAATGCATGTGTCAAATAAAAAAAGCATATCCTTTGTGTATTAGCCAGTACAGTTACAAATTCACGTTGAAGCATTTCTTAGAGCTGGTAAACTTCGATACGGTCTCTAAAATAGCGTCTCCTTAAAACTTTTGGCAGCAGCCTTGGCTTTGGCAGCTGCGCAGCCCCGCTCCCCTGGCTCCTTCAGTTTGCAGAGGCAGAGGTTTTGCAGGTATTTTTGTTATTTGGGTTATCTCAGTCTCTCCCACTCACCATGACACTCAAGAGATGTGCTTTCATATTCATGGATATGCACGCCCACCTCTGCAGTCATATTCTCCTTGTGTGCATATGTAACAGGCATGGATCACTCATATGTATAAGAGGGATGGAAACATACATACACAGTACTGTGAGCGTATAGCACAATAACAGGATTAAGACTATAGTCAACTCTAGCAGGCTTCTAAGAACCATGCAAAATATATTTAAATAAATAGAAATAGAGCATTTATGACTGCATATATAAGAATGGAGATATGACCCAATACACTTATTCAAAGTGGAATAAAACCGTAGATATACTTGCATATAAAACAGAGAGGAAATATATTTCCATGTGCAAGCGAGCAGACATACCAGGATGCATCCAACATGTATGTTTTCTATCTGTGTATTCATCACGCATCAACTACAGAAATGGGGAGTGGTTGAGGTTGGAAAGGACCTCTGGAGGTCGTGTTACGCAACTGCCCTGATGAAGCAGGGTCACCCGAAGCCGGTTGTCCAGCACTACATCCAGACAGCTTTTAAATATCTGCAAGGACAGAAATTCCACAGCCCCCTGGCAGCCTGTGCCAGCACTTGGTCACCCTCCTAGGAAAGAAGTTGCTTGATGTTCAGAGAGAACCTCCTGTGTTTCCATCCATGCCCATCACCTCCTGTCCTTACCTGCAGCCAGGGCGCGTTGCTGGCTCCAGGTCAGCCTGGTGTCCATCAGGACCCCAGGTCCTTCTCTGCAAAGCTGCTTTCCAGATAACTAGTGAATGTATTCATAATTAGCACCTTCGTAGAGATCAGAAACCAAATCCAAGCTTACAAAAGCTATCAATATTTAAAATGAAACCAAAATGAGGGTTTTAATACAAAAACTGACTCCCAGCCTACTGCTACTATTCTGTTATGGCATTTCCTTCCAGGCAGCAGAACAGACTTTAACCTTTTGCACCTTCAATTCAGCAGCAAGGGGCTTTTCTTGCTCAGAATGTTTTCCGATATTTGTTTAATCAATAGATCCGTTTTATGTAACAAAACACAATCTGGGCTTTTTAATTGAGCTGATCTAAGTCCTTGCTTTTAACTATAACCAGATAAACAATCATAACCAGTGGAAGTCAGAGGAGGTATAAAAGATAGCCCAATTTGACTAATTTTCTTGTTAAAATGAAAACGTTATCTTTTCTAGCTTATCCTGCATTGTACCAGCATCAACATCTGTACACACAATAAATATTTTCATGTCAATATTTAACAGCATTCAAACCCTGTTTAATTATAACAGCACAGATAGTTTTCCCCTGAATTGCCTTTCCAATAATGCTTCTCAAACATCATTGCAAAATGACTTGATCAAATCTCTCCGGAAAGGGCACTGCTTATTGAGAAACAGTGTCAGATCTTCGCTGACAAAATTATCCCCAGGGGACACATTTTACCATCTCATAATGTTTCTAAACCTTTTGAAACACTTCTGTGGTGTCATAAAGATTTCCCTTGACACCCTGTAAACAAAAGGTCAGATCTGCATTTACCCAGGTTCCGCGGTTGTGGTAGATTTATCACTGCAATATTTGAAGATATGGCATAGGCAAGCAAACTTGAGCATCGTATTTCATTTCAAGCAGTATTTTGCCTTTTTTTGGTGCGTGGTTTTGGTTTACCCCCCCCCTTTGCAGAACTGAAAACAAGGCTCAACAGAACATTTGGGTTGGCTTTCTAGATCACCCAAACAATTCAATTAAAACTTAGAGATGAAACGAGCTCTTTATGTAAAGATGCACCAGCAAGACGTTTAGATTCTTTTGGTAGATTTGGCTGCTGAGCAGCCTAGAAGTAAACTGGTTATCTGGAGATAGATTTTGGGCACAGAAACTAGTTGGGATTAGCAAGCATCGAAGGAGCAGTAACAGTTTAAACATCCTAAGCGAGCCTGAAGAAGCTTGACGTAGTAGAATACCGTTATCCTACATCAAATAGCAAAGAAACGATGTTTGTCCTTTACTCCAGGCGTTTGACAGAACTTTCTATGCAGTTTCTTTTCCCAGCAGTGTCAATTCTCTCCGCTGTCTCTACCGGCAGCACCAGTCGCAAGCAAAGGACCAGACGCTATTTCAAAGTTTTGCCTTCCATACCTCCCCCTGCTCCCCTTAATTGGCTGGGTTCGGGTCCAGCTTTTTCCCTTTAAGCTAGAAATTGCTTGAGCTCTTGGTGTTAGGTTTTAGCAACAGATGGTGCCCTTCCCTCGGAGTTAATTCTGAACCAGGGCTGAGATTGCTGGAGGTGCTAACTTTGAGCAGAGATCCTCATTTTGTAATCGATACCAATCCAAAGCTTACTTGGAAGAAAAAGTTGTTAAACTCTACTGTGGCATTATTCTGTGTCAAACAACTGCTTCAGTCTAAGAGAAAGATCAACCAGAATGCTCAAGATGGAACAATGAAATAGGGTGTTAAACCAAGTTATTCGCCATTTGCTATTGAGTAAAAGAGCCTCTCACAAGCAGCACACAAGTCTCTGCAAGTTCTTGCCAGCACCTATGAAATCGCTTTCCTCAACATGGGGTGTGGGCAAAAGTAATAAAATAAAATAGAAATTTAAAGAGAAACAACAACAACAAAAAAAAGGTAAAATCTAATGGAATGGGGAAAAGTAGGAAACAAAACCGGGTAAAAAACCTAAAATCCATCAGCTGTGAGAGTAAGAGGGTAAAGGTGCAGAGAAGGTGAAGACAAACTGATAACGTTAAAAGGAGACAGATCGTGGGCAATAAAAATGAGGAGAGCAGCGTAAGAAATTCCTGGAAGCCTGAGAGGGTAAAGCAGTGGAAGAGCAGCAATGGAAGAGCAGGGAGCACAAAACCAAACCGTCAGGAGAACGCCGAGAGACCCAACTGCTAAACTGAGATCCCATGTCAGGAAATGCATTACACTCCAGAAAGATGTTGGGAATGTAGCAGATGGGCACAATAAATGCTTATTTTTAATTTACCATGTTCTTACAATAACTTTGGTATTAGCACCATGGGTCATGAATCTATTAAAGATGTGGAAATAAAGGGAAAAAGAAAGGAAATGAGCTTGGTTCTCAGTACTCTTGATTCCTTGTATGAAGAGCAAAATTCAATTGCAACATTGCCTGGGGCAGAGAAAGATTAAAAGAAAATTAATGCTACTCTACAGGCAGAAATAACGTTTCATAGGGTTTGTCTGTGGTTATCGTAGCTAAAGGCTAAATAAAATATTAAGTTTGAGTGAAAGTTTGAATCATATGATACGCAGCTCCTCTCACTCCTTGGTGCCTAAATAAATTGCATTACACCAATGAGTATAGAGCTGAAACTGCAGCGAGTCCTTCTGGTTTGACCTCTGACCAAAATACTTATATTTAGGTGTCCAAAGGTTAGATAACCTGTTTGTTGTTTTTCTCTCTCTTTTTCCTTTTCCCAAAAGATGCTGTGGATGCTTAATTTGCACAGATCTTTTACACAGCAACCTCTAAATTCCCCGACAGGCAATCTCATTTGCCTTTCAGTTACTGTCTCCTGAGCATATTGACCTTTATCCTTATTTATGCCTAATACTTTCAAACTAGCATAACGTTACACAGAATTTATCTTGTAAGGAACTCTTAAATTTGTCTGCAAGTAGGACACTTCTCTACAGTAATTTCAAATCAAAAATCAACCACTTATTCCAATTAATTAGATTTGTGGAGCAACTGGGAGCTATTAAAACACGTATGGCATGATGAATAAATAACCTTTGTGCTAAACGTTATTCTCGGGTTTCCTTTAGTCCTTCCAAACAAAAATTCACCATGTCCTCGCTACTCCTTCTTCTCTTCATCCTTCTCCCTCCCTCTCCTCTTTATATTTCCCATAATTCATCTACTAGTTGAAATCCTGCCTTTTTTTCTACGCTACTTATAATACAGGAGAAATTAGCAATAAAGTACAACGCAGAACAAAATAAACCTATTGTTGCTTGTAGGGAGTGTGGACCTGGTTGTTAGCTTGTTTTATCTCTAGTAAAGCCTCATATTTTCAAAGAGCAATATCGTCTTTGTATCGGCGGCCACTTTGTGATGCTTAAAGGTGATTTTCCATCTCTAAGTCATTCTGGCCAGAATTAGTCCATTAATTTTCACCAGAGATGTTTACAAGACAAATAGATTAATGGTTTATAAAATCAGCACTTACAGTTAATACTTGCTTTTAAAACGCTGCCATAGCCTGTACTCCAGGCTGACCATTTTGAAATGTATAATCTTTGGGGAATGAATAAATAATAATTATAATAAACCACCACCAAACCAACCAAACAACAGAAAACGCGCAGCACAAATCGCCGCAAAATGTTCTCCCCAAATCCAGTTTGGCTTTGATCTCCCTGCTTATCCCTCTATTTTATTTTCTAGTTATGTACAAATTGCAGGATGAGATACTTTGAACATAGAACTGCACTTGTGGAGCATCGGGAAACGCCTCAGTCCCTTTCCCTAGAAATGCTTAAGGGCCATCACAGTATGAAATCTATAAATTAAAGGGTTTTCACAGCTTTCCTATACGCCACATCATAGCATTGCTGAATAAGGCTGTGATCCTCTTCAGAAGATCTCCCTAGAAACCAGACGTTTGTCGGGCTTTTAAATTGTTACTTATTGTATCATACTAAAAATATCACGCTGTGAGAAATGTATGGATATTGGCATTTGCTTACTGAACCAGGACCTCCAGGTGCATTCTTATCAGCATCTGCTTTGGAAACGGCAAGAGGAAAAAGAAAATGTACACCTTAATTCACTATTGGGGATTAAACTGATTCTGCAGTCAGGCTTTGGGTTAAGCCAAGGGTTGGCAGGGTCTGGCCTATGGTCGTTAATACAACGCAATACACTCGACTTGCTGCAACTCTAAGCAATATATACTGTCCACTGAACTATATATGCTGCAGTAAACAGTAACAGACTTCAAGCAGGATCAATAGCGCCTATCATGGATCGGATCAGCCTGTTTAGAAATAACGGTGTTTGTTTTTGGAAGTGGAGATACAGGAATGGAGCGATGCGGGTGCACAGACAGCAGCCACCACTTCAGTGCGGTAGAAAACATCCCACACGAAGACAAAACCTATTATTTGTGGAAGGGGACAATACTTCTTCACTTTCAAATAAGGTCTGTTTATTTTAACAGCAGACATTACAGCATTCTGGAAATATATTAGTATAGAATAGCTTGTCTAATTTTTCCTTGCAAATGGAGAAACTTTAAGAATTGTCACAGCCTCACCCCTTCCCTCCACCAAAATCTTAGAGACTATGTCATTCTGGACACTGGAGTGCTTACCAGCCAGCTTTTGTCAGATAAACAACAGAAAGCTCAAAGGCAAAACTTTCCCATCTCCTGGTGGCAGGTCTCTCGAGGCCGACCATCTCTGAACTTGATCTAAATGCGTTAGGCCGAGCTCTGAATATTAAAGCCGAGCAGAAGACCAATGTAGGTAACACGCAGTGCTTAAAGACAATTTTGGCCTCACTGGTGTGTGCACCAACCTCATTCACCCCACACGTAGAGCTGGCCCAGTCCTAAATGGCTCAAATCCTGGAAGGAACTCCATCTTGTTCGGCTGGTGTTTCTAGAACCTACATGGGAAAACACTCCCAGTGTTTAGAATATATAAGAAAAAAGTCTAAATGTAAAAAACTTTCCAAAGCCCATACACTTCAAATCCAATCTGGACTTAAATTATATTCAAAAGAAATTGTTTCGCCCTTTCACAGATTGATAAAGGTAAGATCTTCAGAGTGTGAATAAACAGAGCAAAGCAAGGGTTGTGTGGCATCCTAGATCCTGGAGAATGCTTGCAGACTGTTGGGATGGTCTCTGCAAACCGTGGTCAGGCTGCCCAGGACGGACGAGCTCAGCTCTTTGAAATCAATCTCACCTTTTATATACAAGGCCACACTTCTGAAGGTGCACAGGTGCCTCACTCCCAGTAAAATCACAGACCACAAAGGTGCTCAAAAGACCTTTGAGGATGTATATGGTTGCCAGTAACGTAACGGCGTAAGCATATAGGCTATTTGTGAGGGTGTGAAATAGGATGAACATCAGGATGGAACTTGTAAAAGGCAGGGTGCTGAACAAAAACCATCCCCAACCAGACAGAAGAATTAGGGAGGCTTTAGCCTGAGCCCTAAGAACTAGTAACCTAAAGTGAAGCTGTTAGAAGGTGCACCCAGAACGTGAGAAAGCAGCTGGATTTCCCTGTTCAGCCTCGGGAGATCCGATTCTCCCAGCAGGGTGCACTAATTAGCAACCCGTCTCCCTAATTAGCAGCCTGTCTCCCATGGTGGAGCGGGAAGCTTTGATCTCTGCCACTGAAGGCGTTTGACTTCTCAGAGAACAGGGATGCTGTGCAGAGACAGGAGTCCCTCTCTGCTTCAGTGCTGCTCCATAACCCGAAATGCATTAAAGCACAGACCAGATCTCTCACTTGGTCTCCCAGGCATGTCTCTCAATGGCTATATTTATAGAATCACACAACAGTTTGGGTTGGAAGGGACCTTTAATCTAGTCCAACCCCCCCTGCAATTAAGCAGACGTCTTCAATTAGATCAAGCTGCTCAGAGCCCTGCCCAATCTGACCTGGAATATTTTCAGGGATGGGACATCTACAGCCTCTCTGGGAAATCTGTTGCAGTGTTTCACCACTCTTATTGTAAAAAGTTTCTTTCTTATATCTAGTCTAAAATCCCACAAAGTCTCAAGCAAGTCTTTAAAATGCTACAAAACCCACAACAGCTTCAACAGAGGGACTGCCTGGGAGCACCGCAGATATCCAACAGTTAAGGGCTGATTAGCCAAGGATAGAAGAATAGCTTGAGATCTTTTGATGGAAGAGAAAAAGAGTACATTTGCATTTATTACACCCATGCGTAAATGTAAACGACCCTTTGTGTTCAATGAGACAACATAAATATTACATGTTTGCAAAAGTATAAAGAAGGTTCTTGTCTTGGAACCCTTCTGACACGTATCAAGTTAAGCATTGCCATGGCCCTAGGGAAACTAAGCCAAACAACTAGTAACAACTAAAATAGCTCTTGAGTAATAAGCAAACATCTTGCATATGGTGATGATGATGATGATGAAAACTTTTAAGCATCATCCCATGTCATAATACTTTTGCTCTGCTTTCCCTTTTTTGCATTCTGCTCTTCCTATTCCTGCGCTGGGATATAGCACTTAGATATTGAATCTTTTGTAGTCTGACCTCTAAAGAGCCACCTTCAAACTTGAATTCCTTTAACTGTTATTCGACTCTGTGGGAACCAGCCTGGCCTGCAAAGGAGGGCAGGCGAATCCCCAGGGTTTAGTGCTCTGTTTCAGTTCCATACCCAGTCCCTAACTGTGAGGCCATTTGGCAGCAGCAGCAGCCTTTAAGCCTTCAAATAATTAGTTCTTGCTAAGATAGGCAGAGATTGTAGGAAGACCACGATATGGAAAACTATAACTAAAACAAACAAAACCAAGCCACAACAAAATACCCAAAACAGCAACCCCCACCAACACCCTTCTGCAATGTGCCCTACTTTGTCAGCTAACCTTGTACCTCTTTAGACCCTTGTATTCCAATTAAAAGTGGTGCAAGAGAAGAAAAACCTTTCAGAACTGGAATGTTTACAAAGAAAAACAAACAAGAAACCACAACCAAACCAATTAATCTCAGCAATTAAAACTGGCAATAAACAAAGGATAATTTGGGGGGGTGGGGGGGAGGCTGTAATTCGTACAGCTCCATGGTAGTATTTTCATAGATAGCTTTGAAGAAATATTAATGCAGAGGAACTAATTTAAAAAACAGCTTTAAAAAAAACCTCACTACTTGCTTAAAATATAGAAGAGCTGTAGGACTTGCCATAATCAGATCTGTAGGGTCTTATTTCTGGTTTTTAATCAATATTCTCAGTACTCATTTAAGTTGCAGCAGAAACACGGCTTTTCTGCAATCAACAGGCGTGTTCCTGATGGCACTGCTGGAGGCAAGGTCCCATCCTGCAGCTCGGTCCTGAGTTTTGAAGCAAGTGGTCTGCATGGATCTTGATGGAAAACAGAAGCCAGGGAGGGTTGGGGATGACAAGAACAGACAACCCACTACTTGACCTGTGGGACTGGGGAGGGCTGGCCAGACTCTGCCGGTCACTAAGAGGCTGCAGGTGGGATAAAGGCTTTAAAACGCTACAGATATTCCTACAGATGATGCCAGAAGCTGGGGGATGTTTTTCAGAACCAGCTCTTCCTTGGTTTGCATGCTAATATTTGTTTGAACTGCAGTTCAGCATCGTGCTGAGTATAAAAGACCCTTGGAAGACTCTCCCATCCCGCACAATTGACACTCAGCGTGTTGACAGCTTCCTTCCACCCCTGGACTTCCCCAGCCAATTACCAATTTGTATTTATTCTTTTTAAAATAATTAAAAACTAGTTCCTTTCTTCGCTCTCAGCACCGCTTTTGCTCCCCTCTTCATCTCCAGAAAGCATAAATAGCAATAAATATCAAGTTAGGTACTCGCTACTCCTTTATGTGTGTGTTAATATTGGCTTTTTTAAAATATTCTGGAAATATGAGCTTGTGAAGAATCAGAGATAGTGAGATGGAACTGCTCTGATGTGTGACCAAGCTGGGAACTGATAACCGGGGATTCTCACAGCAACCGGCTGTCCTAAATTCTCTGGTTTATGTGGAAGATAATGGAAAAGGGGAAAGGACGAATGGTCCGAAGATTCCCTCCTGCTGTTTCTCAAGCATAAATCAATTATTTGATGCCTCAGCTTCTCATTTGTCCCCCTGCCCCCCCACCCCCCTGCTATACCAAAAAGCAGTAACAGCCCCACGCTTTTTCCAACCAAACAGCTGTTACACATCCCACTAATTTCTTAGTCAAAGACATACGAGTTTTACCAATGCTAAGGATACTCACAAATATCTATAACTTCATCATAATTATCTGATATTATTCAAAATTTTGGGACACAAAATCAAGCACAACCCACAAAAAAGCTTTGTGACCCCCCACCTGTTGTGACCATTGAGGTGCAGGAATGAACTCTGGAAATAAGAAGATAATCCTAACACTGTTATAATATTGATATGGTTACTTTATCATCTTCCTAATCATACAACAAATTTCGAGTCCCTGGAGAGAAACAAATGTAAAAGAAAAGCTCAGCACTTCTTCTTCCATGGGATCCTTTTGGACCCAGAAGTTATATGAAATTTGACAAACTGAATTTCTTTTAAATTACACATGTAATAAACCCCAAGCCAGCCTATGCCTGGAGGGGAACGAAGAGAGAAATGCAAAAAACAGTGATTTTGTGATGGTTCTTCAGTAGGAACTGTTGGCTGCTACATCAGCAACAGATGGCAATGTACCCATGGCAAAGTCATCCTCCCTGACTCCATTACTTAGATCCTCTTATTCTCCTCACTCTCTGTTATTTCACAGACTCAACAACTTCACAGAACCATAAATGCGTTTGTCAAAAGTACAGAAAAGCTATTTTACGTAATAAAAATGTGAATTTTAGCGTTGCTTAGGTAATGAAAATATTCCACTTTGATGTTTAGGGCTGGGAAGTACGAAAGTCTCACTATTTCTTACGACATTAGAAGGCTGATAATACCTTCAAACCGCACATGTGGCAAAGTTTAACTAAAGACACTATTTTATTTTCAATACTTTGTAAAACAATATGTAGGAAATCACCAGTGAGCCTATAGAAGCTTCCAATTCTATGTATATATCTATACAAAGTGCCAGTTTAGAATTTCGTTGTATTTGTATAAAAGCAGGAGGATGTCAGCGGGTCAAGAATGTGTGTGACCATAGGAGGAAAAACATACAAATATTGTTCTTTTTGAACCAGGTGAATATGTTTTTGTCTTAATAACCACAACGAACTCAGATATATTTCAGATTGCATTATATACAATGTGTGCAACATGCTTACCTAGGCACGTATGAAAATACCCACAAAGTACTTTCTGTAGCTTTAGTCAACTATGAACAAAGGTTATAAAAGTGAGACTCAATTTAAAAAAAATAGTGACATACGGCTGAAGCAATTATCATCTGCAAAATAATTAGCTTTCTAACTTAATTTTAGGAGAGCCTGTCCTAGAATACTTTAAATATAGGCTAAGTATAAGCTTATAAGCTAAGTGGAGGAGGATTTGACCTGTTTGAAACAGTCTGTCAAAGTCTTTCCTATAAAATGCCTAAACTCTGTTAATCATATAACTTAACCCTTCCCATATAGCAGCTAATAGCCAACTATACTATTAAACATCCTATGGGTGACATAATAAAAATTAATGTATGTTATTCAATTACTAATTAGAAGTGTTTAACTACCCGAACCATACCGGAATGGTTATTCCAATTAACACGCCAGCATATTTTGTTAATCACATGGCTGTTTATATCGTTCCTATTACAAAAGCACAACAATAAAAGAGAACTGGGTGGGTAATTCATTCTTCAGGCCCACGTCAGCAACAAAATAATCAAAAATGAGGACATTAAGCAACTCTGATAGCAAATTGCTCATATTCATTGCTTTCAGGTGAACAAAACAAGAGATCCGGCCAGAGAATTGTGATTTTATCTTGGTTTAGGAACAGCAGGCTCCACCAGGAAAACCTACAGCGCTTTTAAACTGGATAAAGGTGACACGGGTTGCACAGAGCTGTCACACACACCAGTGCAAACAACCCTATTGACGCAGCCGTTCCCACAGTCTGAAAATGAAGCTGTTTGCAAAGACAAATGTTGGTCTGCTATGGAATCTGACGGGCCAGGGTCCAATTTTATCAGCTTAATGGCACTTGCTTAGTTGTAAGGAATGGGAGAGTTTGGTTTGGGCGCATTCTGCACCGCACGGGAGGGAGGAAAACACAATTGAAGGGCCAGAGGAAGCAGAGGGGTGTCATGTTCTCCCAGAAAGAACAAATAACACACAGACGTGCACGTTAGACATGTAATTTGTTATCAGTGGGTGTTGTCTTCCGTGCGCCCCAGTTGCACAACCTAGCAATTATCTGAAAATTCCAAGATTTCTGCATCATAAACTATTATAATACCGCATTATGCAAAAAGCCCTTTAAAAAATGCTCAGTAACCTGATGCCTCATGGCTGGCAGCTCTTCACCAAATTTAACCAGGTCACAACAGCATGGAGCTGGTGTAAAATAAAGGAGAATGATGATCCCTTTGAAAATACAGGAATCTCAGAACTTGAAGCCCTCAGGAGAATCATTTTAGAAGCTGCAAGCACACAGAAAATCCATGGTGCTGCTGCAGCATTAGCATTCTAGAGTTTACAATTCCTCCAGTAGAAAGAAACGGCCTGGTTTGCACACCAAAAATCCAAGTCCGGGGTAGCAAACAACCCACAATTTATGCAGCTCAAAGGCAAGAAGCAATAAGCCTCGAGGAAGTTCTATAATCAAAACCTTATCAAGTAACCAACGCAGTTTTAGGAGAAATATCTCCGATGGTTTCCAGAAGAGGAAATAACGCATGCCATTAAATAGATCCTACAATAACTATCCTATGCAGTTTGCATCAAGCAGGTGATTTTAAAACAAAACACTAATATACTGAGTTTAGTTTCAAATCAAGTAACCCGTTTTTTCCTCTCCTACATCCATGAAAAATAAAATGTATCTAGGAATAGGCATACAAGACTGTACTATGAGGAGACATTCAATTATTGGTTATATTCTTGTATTCATTTGGTGGTAAGCATTTTAAAACTAAATACCAATATACGACACAGCTTCTTTACGTATGAAGCTTATTAAATGACAGTAAAATCTCTGCCTGTACATTTGCAGCAAAATTAGGGAACAAAAGAAATGTTCAATTGTTTACTTGCTCTAGGAAGCACACAAAGGTTGACTCAGATAATAATCATCCCCATCTTACTCAGAATATCGTATTAGACATCTATTTCATCAATATTCCCTATTTTTCTCTAAAATACGTTCTAAGCTTAGTTTTAAATTAACTGAATCTCTTCACTTTCAGGAACTTGGCTGAATTTCCCTGTTGTTGGTGAGCAGATGCAACACACTTTTATTAAAAACGCATCTTCAACCTATATTTCCTCTGTACTGAAGCAGATTATCTAACCCTTGGCTAAGCAGCAGCTGGGATTTACTTTTCTAGACAGAAATTTCATGCTGGCAGCATCAGTTCTGCTTCATTTGTGACAGACCCACACGTTTCATTACTTTTCCATGCAAACAAATGGAAATGCAACACCTGGTAGCTGTCACGTCAAACAACGCATTGAGCCCACGGCACCCTCCACACACTGGGACTTCATGCATTACCATCAAAGAACTCTCTTCAGTTCCACCCTTCTCCAACGGCTTTGCAATAGTCCACTGCTCATAATAAGAAGATAATAAACCTCTCTAAGACGTTTCAGTCTTGCTTTAGCAGGCTGCTTTGACTAATGTTTAAACCTTACCCCAGCGTTCTTATGAATTGCCCCACACCAGTGCTATTTCTAAGCGGCAATATTTCCCGTGGGACAGCGCTATGGGAGATGACATTGGGTTATATAATGGGGGCTTTTTGATTTAAAACAAAAAAGAGATAGGGGAAAAAAAAGTATACAGAGGGTAGAGTTTTACACTAAAAATATCCATGGCTCATGAATAGATTCATGATCTGACAAGAGATTTATCTGCGGTTATGAAGGCTGAGTAACACAGATGGGATTGCCCTCTCCTGTACAGTGAGATTCTGAAAAGAGGGATCTTTTAAAATGCCAAGTTATTTCTGACCTGTGTTACAATCATTATTCAGCTGACCACAATATAAACTTGTATCAACCCAAACAACAGCAGTTAGAGAAGGTTTGGTCACACTATATACAATCATTCATCACAAGTTTAAATGCGTGTTATTAAAGCAAATCAAAGCAAGCCTTGAAGTTACATTACAGGACACAGCCTGCGTTTCACAGATAACTAAATATCTCTTTTTCGTACTTTTTTTTAAGGTTCTCAATATGTATCATGTTCACTAAGTTGTAATCTGACTCACTGCCAACCTCATTAGTAATTTATAATAAATGGTCCTTTTCTCAAGAATCCTGATTTAGCCATCAGATTAAATGAAATGTATACAACTTTCATTAAGCTTTCATTATGTGCTTCTGAAATACTATTTTGATTATAGGATGAGAATGAGAGAACATCACATGATGCGTAGACTAGAGATAAGAACTTATTAGAAATAAAGAAGCCCCTTCATCTGCCATTGATCCGGGATGAGTAATTGATTTTATCTCTCCCACCATTTACCCATCCGTAGTTATGTTTGTCTGGTTCATACTCACAGATTTCTTTTCATCTAACCCTCAGTTTTGGAAATCCCTTCTAAGTTTTGCTTCGCATTATTTGAGACACCTCTAACAAGTGTTTTCCTCCCCCTGGCCAATAAATCAGAATTGCCAAAATATCTTATAAATGTTGGGTGGAGGGGGGAAGAATATGTTGTCTTCTACTTAATTGGGAAATGTAAAATTGAAATAAATGTATCAAACAATTTCCCTGGTTAAATTCATCCTCAAGCTTGGCTTACTTAAGAATAGGATTAGCAAAGGATTCATCAAATCACTCAAATTAATACATTAATGCTTTTCTGAACGGGGGCTACAAACCCCAGAGAACAGACACCCCTGTATTTCACACCTACCTTTGCTTAGACGGGTCAAGCATCAATTTAATCCAATGGCGTGCCATGATATCTAAAATGTTAATACAGCATTACTTAATTAAATAATCAGTTAATGAGATCACACCTATTCCGCGTATGGATTTGAGGATTCAAAAGTGCGATGCAGTTTGCAAAGAATAACGTTTACACAGCTGTTTACACCTCTGTCTTTGAGCAGAGCAAGGCTGACAGGCACTGGGCTGGGAAGTGCTCCCTCTTCAAGCCTAAGGTTTATTTTTATTGCCATGTTGTAATTCACCTTGCAGAATAAAAACAAAGTTTGTTAGTCTGCAGTTAGTATGTGCCATTTTATTCTGAAAGCGGAATGAAATAATTTCCTAGTTTACCTCCTAATTTTCACCTTCGGGTGATGCGGTCCTTTCCACACACACATATTTGTGATACAGGGAATATTCACGTGCTTACGGACAAGATTTCTTGCAGGTTTCCGTGCTCTCCTGTCCTTGTCCTTCCCCTGCAGTGAGCAATGGAGCATCAGCCGGCACCGCAGCGCTGGCTCTAATCAAGCGACACAGATTTACATCTGACCTCCTGCTCTTTGGTTCTTCTCCCTCTTTAGAGTTTTAATTATCGCTCCCATGCTTGTGATTCAGAAGATTGAGCCCTTCTCCACTGCCACGGCTTGTACGTTATTTCTCCATGTTTACAGCTCACACGTCAATTTTATAACTATCTTGCCACCCAACAACACATTAAATTATAGCAACGCTGCAGCACGTATAGTGGGGTAAAAAGGAGCACAGGTTAGAGCGTTCATCTGCTAGCACTACATGATCTGGGAAAAAAAGAACCTGGAGAAACTCAATGGAAAGCAGAGTTATTTTTAGCTAAATCATCAATAAATTCCAAATTAAAACAAGTTATGCAAAAGAACCCTCAGTGTTCCTGCAAAACATACCAATGATCTGATCGCTCCTTCAGCTGCATGGCACACGGTTCGAGTAATTTCGTCTCTCTGCTGTTAAAAACATTGCATTGCAGTTTTTTCTCTTCTAAAATAACTGTAAAACAAGCCTTGTCCTGAATTATTATTGTCTCTGGATCTTCATCTTCCTATTGCTTAGACTTAGAATTCTATCTAACACATTAATAAAGCATAAAAAAGATTCTTAGATGTTTAAATGATTTGGTGTGATATTCCTGCTAGACTAAACTCTATCTTTCCATAAGTAAAACCCATTCTTTTCAGGCCTTTTGAGAGATGATACACATCACATTCACTGAGATTGCAGGTTTTCTGTGCACATATAAATAATCTGAGAACTATTTACATGCATGGAGAACGCAAACAAACAAGCATTTTCCACTACTACACGCTGCCAAACGTGGTTTGTGCGGTTACAAGTGTTTCTATAAATAATGGTATCTACAAGCAGTGCTTGTGTGTAGTTTGTTGGGGTTTTTAAGTTATTTTTAGTTGCTAAAGAACTTGCAGCTCGAATGCAAATATTTAAAAAGCACCACTTTTCTTCCCCATAACAAAACAAAAACCTTATGGTTAATTTTGGATCCTTCCCTTGTGGTTCGCTTGTCTTCTATTCTGCTTTTTATATTACAAATCTGTTCAGGAAATGCGATGAAACCTAATGAAATAGTTGGATCGGAGATGGTTCATAGGAGCCAGGCTCCAGCTCCCACCCAAACACACACCGAACACGTTTTCTAGGAAACTACAATAAATACCTGCTGCTTTCCTCATTATTGCCCAATAAACCATGCTTTTATTACACAGCCCTGCCAGCTAATGGTGTGCAAAAACACGGCTCCTCACTTCGCACAGGGGAGCTTCCATCTCTTTAATAGCCTTTAAAACTTTATGATAGGTATGAACTCAGGAAGTACTCAAAGTTTTGAACTCTTACAAAGTCAGGTGCAAAATATAACAGATTGATGAGTCACTATATTTGTGGATGATTGTTTGGGTTCTTTCTTTAAGTGGCCTGTATTTTTTAAAAGTCATATACAGAGTTTGCAGGCCAGGTTGTCACGCTACCAATGCTTTACACTTAGGGACTATAGGGCCAGGAGGACACAGCGGCTCTACACTGAGTGTTTAAATACCTATTTACTCTTTCAATATGTTGAAGAGAATAAGCATGTTAAGAACAGTATGTGTAATTACTGGAATGTCTTCACTGGTAAAGCCCAAATAATGTAGTATTGGCACAGATCTGTCAGTATGATGTAGTCACAAATACATATTTCACCCACAACTTTATTTGGTGACAGACGCTCGCAGTGTCAAACTGGAAGGTTAAAAGATGTAGTGCCTGAAAGAAAATGACAAAAATAGGTATTTTCTCTCCTTTGGATAGTGCATCTTAGTTACCTGTCAAATCAAGGAAATGGGATGGAGGATGGTTATATCCTAAGAGCCGGGATAGCATTTTAAAGTATTTTGGCTGCATTTCCAGCTCTCTTATAGATTTCCATTCTTGCCTTAGGGTGGACAGTTTAGTGTCTCCAATCCAACACAATTCCAAAGAGTGGGCATTTCTGCCTGCCTTACGCTTCTGTCAAATCAACACCAGCGGCAAATACATTAAATATGGTATTGAATCACAGACACTTTTCCAGAAACCTCTCCTACCTCCTAACGGGTTTACCTTAATGAGCAAGGATAGGTATTCACCCTCAGCTCATCTGAGTTTACTAACACGTGTAACTGAATAATCAAATATCTTGGGGAAAGACAAACATTTAACACATTTATAGAATGGAGAAACACTGCTTACTGTTTCAGATTTAGAAAGCTGCACCAGTTAAAAAAGCAAGAGAGAAGATATTTTAATAACAAGTACATAAAGATCTATACCTACACGCAGGAGCAGTGGGATCTATTGGTTTTAATCACCCAGATTTAGTTTATCAGAGGAGGAAAAACAAAACCCAGTGAGTTCTGGCAACTTTATTGCTTAGGCTGCATCAAGGCACAATACTTAAAAGCAGCATTTAAATGACGTTTTTCATCTTGCTGTATTTTCTTGGCTAAATACTTTGGTTATTAGTGTTAAGGCAGCAAAAACAGGCTGGAAAGTTTTACAGATGGCCAAACAAGAGTCCACTTGTCTATTATATTAACTAATTGAATTTCATCTCTCTATGCATCAAATTAAAAATGAACCAATTTAGGCCATTAAGTCTTCTCATTACTCACAACTTCTGAGTTAATGAGAACCACAGAAAGCTTAAAAAGTATACAAATGTAAATATAATTTATAAATATAGAAAGCCTTCAGGGACACAGCCAAGAAATTTATTTGCTCTTCTTTCTCCAGTGCTACTTTTGCCATTTAATAGGGAAGACTACACTGCTTTTATTCATGGTACATTTACATTTACAAGAGATAAATGGGGATATATGGTTTGAATCCTCCTAAGGCAGCGTTCAGGGCCACTGGACCTTAGATGTTGTTTGAAAACTTCTGTCCTCAAAACCAGATTCTCCTAATTGCTTCCTAAATGGATGCTTGTAAAACATTGATTTTTCACAAGCCACTCCAAAAGACGTAAAAATCCCTGAAAACTGCTCATGTTCTTGATCTGGGATATTTTATTACATTTAATAAGCAATAACATGTGACTCTAAGCCACATCAGTAAGTTTAACAGTGAAATTAAACTAACTTGGCTTGAAAGTGTCACTAGATGAATCAAAACCAGGGATAAACTGTAAGCCAAATTGATCACAACAGAATTCCACCCAGTACAAAAAGCCTCCTCCACGAGTGGCTGCACGAGTCTTCAAATTTCATCAGACTTCTACAAATTGTCATAAAATGAAGAAGCCATTAATTAAATGATGCAATACGTGGGAAGACAGTTAAGTGCTAGACAGATGAGAAGAAAAAATGGGCCTATGTTGATAAGAATTACCAAAATGGGAATGAAAAAAATGCCACTTAGCATGTCTAAGAGAGATAAGCTAAACTTTACATGTGGAAAAAACACTGGATTTATGTTTCTATATAAATGCAAAGTAGCATTAACAACGCACTGAAAGATCTAAGACTGGCAATGGAACTGATAGCAAACCACCCCAACTCCTCAATCTTAAAACCGGTAAAAGTCTGCAAAAGCTATTTCAAAATCTGAAAAGTAGGGTGATGCTCTCTCGCAGAAACTGCTCATTCTTTTATAGCATGGAATATAAAAAAAGTATCCCTGTAAAATGTGGTAGTATTTCACAAGCTGCCTCAAGTAAAGAAGTTCAGAGAAGCACTGGCTGCTCTAGTTCACCTCTGAGTCGTTATCAGCGTCTTGTGGTCCTCAGTCTCTGGGGTATCTCAAGACTCGCAGGGTACAGGCAAATCAAAAAATAACCAGTGTAGACCAGTAATTTAGCCCCCAAATTCCTACCAGAAATTTATGTTGATATAATCAGCTAATGGAGCTTCAACAAAAGCCCCGCTGCTGCCCTGTTGAGGATCCCGGTGCTATTTCCTTCTGGGAATGAAGGAAATTCTTTGTGATATATGCACAGGCTCTCTATACACTTTACCATTTACACACCTAACACCACAAGCATGAATCAAAGCTGCTGTGTTTTCATATGCTCAATCAGTTAAACGTTTGGTTTCGTTCTTTACACAATACAAGTTCATGGATCTAAGTAAACAAGTTACTGTAGCATAGAAAATTGTTCTAAGTTTAAGTTGTTTTCTGCTTACAATGGGGTTTCAATGTAGGTTTGTTTTTAAGAAATAAAAATTGCTTTTCTTTTCTTCTCTGTTAATATTGCTGTCTCTTTTCTGGTGTAACTCCGATGACATAGGCCATTACTATTCTGTGTTTCAGGAACAGCATCCAGATCTTTACCAATCCCCCACAGTGCCTCCCATAAAGCTGCATATTTTATCCCATCTTACTTGCATTCATGTCCACCCACATGAGACACATTACTCAGATCTAAAGATTATAGCATTCTTATGCTGATGATACCTAGGATTTATTTCTCTATTAAACATTAATGAGGCAGTATCCTGGCATAAATTTAGAAGCATTTTATATGTACAAACTTGAAGATAGCCATGAAATATATCCATTTTTCTCCAAAACAGATTTTATACTGTCAATGCATAGTTAACTGCTACTATTTCACCTTGTCTTGTCCAGATAATTAACCACAGAAACATATTTCTGTCTGTATTTTCCTGGTAACACTGAAAATCAGCAAAGAGTTGAAAACGTTTCATAGGAATTAATATTTCTGTAAAGAGGATATGGAATTGAATTATGCACCACTTACACTTACGTTGGCGCATTATTCTTCTCGCATCCTTTAATAACAGAATTATACTTTTGATAGACACTGACATACGCTGGAAATGCCTTTTCAAATATCTCATTTTTTTGCGTAAGAAAAGGTAATTTCAGCAATTAAGTTAAAACTGAAACCCCAGACTCGATCAGACACCCAAGGGACGATGGTGCGTATCAAGCCGTCCCTCCTGAGTACGGCACGAGACACACAAGACACGTAAACCAGCCCAACCTGGGTTTGGATACCACCAGTTTTACCGGAGTAAGGATTTAAAACTCAGACCGTTCGCATCACATCTACAACTTAAACCAGTTTCCACTCGTCCTTGTGAATTCTCAAGCTGAGGTCGCGACTCTTCGGACCCCACATTTAAAAACCCGTTGGATCAGAGTATCACGTTAAGCTTGAGTTCAGTTCTTTACACCGGCAAGACACTGCTCCTCCACAGCATGTTAAACGGGTCACTCTCAGCAAGTAAAACCGGTTTTGTTTTTGCTGTTTTCTATTCAGTTATTTTCCCCCATAATGGTTCAAGTTGCCATCACTGACCTCCAGCACATCCCACTATGGAGCCCAATGATAACACAGGATCCTCTGCTCGTTTCAATTAGAAACTCACGCTAGGGTTGTAGAAAATACAATAACCGCAATGACAGTTTTTAGAATGTCTGTGATCAAATGTATTTACACGTCTTTCCCAATCAGAATAAGTTTTTCTTTAACTATGATCGTGTGTATACGCAATAAACAATACACAAATATACCACACCAAGCAGCATATAATCACCAATTACTGTTAAGTGGCTATTATTTTAGGAGATAGTTGAAATGTAAATATTCTGTAACTATTGTTAGTTTATCAATAACTTTGTTTTGACCCATGGCACGAAACCAAAGAGTGAAAATTATTTGAAAGCAGTGAAAGGATTTAAAGACACCATTATAATTGGGTCTCAGGTACAGGTTTTAATTTAGAAAGAGGTAGTTTGTAATAGACCAACAATATAAATAACATCTGTTAAGTTTGATTTTTAGCTTATCACGGTTGAACACTAATACTTTGCTTAAACCGCTATGTTATGCAAATTACATATTTCATCACAATGTGCATATGTACTAAATTTGCCTCTGAAAACAGAACCAAAATTAAAGCTTCCAAGAAACGTTCTTCTCTTTCAGAATTTTAGATTGCCCGCATTTTAAATTCTGCTTATACATAAGAACAGGCAAAAAATGTATTATTAAAAAAATCTTAAAGGCATTTATTACTACAATTAGCATCAAAAACCAATCTTCTGTTGCATATTGACCCATGCATTGTGTGTATATAGTCAAGTTCATCACTAGATCAGGGTTTAGCTTCCCAAGAATAAAGAGGAGGTATGCATCAAAATGGTAAAAAAAAAATAAATCCAGAATTTCCCTCCTTTTAATGTGCAGGGAAATGTAATTAAATTAATAGCGATTGCCAAATGAAATGCTGCTATTTCAATTCATCAAAAGGTTAAAAATCTGGTTGAGGTGTATTTTGGAGCTGTGCTGAAAATGGCATGTTATTTTCCTCTGTTCACAGAGCACTAAGTAATGAGAACAAACCCCGTTTGCAGATGTGAATACAATGAAGCAGTCCTTAATTAGCACATGCAAATCGAAGTTCAGAAAATTTCCTGTTATCTACCATGTGCAAAAGTATAACTCCCATTTATACAAATTTAGAGATTATATTCTGTGTAATTGGGTGTAAACTTTAAGGATATGCATTAATCATAATTTGTCTTTGCGAATAGAATTAGTGTTTGTAATAGCATCAACAAGGAGGGTAATTATGAATCACACTTGCTCAAGTAATAGACTAAATGAAGTCAGCTTTAAAAGAAAAGGAAAGAAACTAAAGGAACTGTATATTTGAGTATCATTTCAGAAACTTTCCTTGTAAAAGAAAATACACAAAAGCACATATCATGCCCAAAAAAGACAGTGCAATGCATGCTGCTTATGATGGAGCAGAGCAGCTGGTGGAGCCGGATTGATGTGCACAGAGTTCATTGTCCAAAAATAGGAGACAAGTGAGAAAAGGTGACAAAATATTTACTTCTCTCTGCCTCAGAAGTGATGAACGCCTGAATACCCATCAACGTGGCCTTTCCACGTAACACACGGCTGCGTTACACTACTGGCTGTGATCAGAACCCAATTAAATACGTCACAAAGGTCAAACTAAACAGTGGCAAAAAACTGGGTTTTGGTCAAACAGCACCACACTTTGCTTTCGTTTGCTTATGTACTTCAAATGTTTTCATCAAGTGCTTTGCAGGTAGAAAAGTTTATATTCATTTTGCAAAGGTTTTCTAGATTCTGAATGAACAGGCCCTGCCTTCTACTGCCACAGTGCAGGGAATAACAGTAATAACAAAAATAAATGCTACCTATCTCATGCCACATTCCTTGGGTAGAGACTGATGGAGAATGCAGCCTGCAAGGAGAGCAGGGCAGAACTTTTAAATAACTTTGGAATTTGGAGAGTTAAACCAATGAAACAAGCAATTGCTGCTCCCTCTAGTTCTCGGAATTTGTCAACGGCTTTTACTGCAATATTGAGATATACGTTTGTATGAACTGTGTAAAAAATGTCATACCATCCTATTTACACAAATACACAGCATATCCAATTTCAGACCCCATCATATATGTATATATATATTTTTTAAAAGGCTAGATCCCATCTCCAGCACCATTCACAGCAGCCTATGTGCACCTTGTTAAAGCAAAGCAGATTTCTGTTCTAGCAATGGTGAAACCTCTGCCAGGCGAATACAGCAGAACATTCTCACTTCCAGGAGGGAACAGTTCCGTGCGCTCATACCAAGTGACACAGCAATTAATCCTCATTAGGAGAAGATGAAGTTTTCAGCACACTTCACAGACAAGAGGTTCACATTGGAAAACCTCCGTTATGCTCCTTGAGAATCCAGCGGCAGAAAGGAGGGGATGCACTATGAAAAAGAGCTTCTTAGAAATAAAACCACAAAAAAACCCCACCAACCAAAAAACCACAAATAAGCAAATCCCCACAATACAACACCCAACACCCCCTTCCTCCTAAAACTTTAAAATAATTACTATTTCTTCTACAAAGCCCAGCAGCCACTCATATTTCCAGAAAACGTTGTGCCTGTGTCACTTTACAAAGATATTTCAAATTCTAACAGTTGCCTTTATCTAAACCCACCAACCACGTTGAGGTTTTTTGGAGGATGGAGCTGGTACTTGTCTGTATTTGCTCTGACGTGCTACAAAACTCAGCGTATTAGGTGTCTCCTCTTAAGTTCAAAGTGTCTGCACAGCCTTCAGTGAATACAAATACCTGTGTGCTGATCTTACCCCATCCACCAAAAAAATGTCAGTGCTGAGTGCTTTCAGAAACCAGTTCAATTCTTTTTGAAGATACTGTTTGAGATGGTGGTTTATGTTTTGTTAAAAGAAGGACCTGGATCTCACAACCATAGAGCAAGCTGGTGGAAATGTATTATGCTGCTCAAACTACTTGTTCTCCCGAAATAAGAAATTCAGAGGGTGGCAGCACAGCTGTCCAACATAGCACATCGCTTCTTCCAATCACCTTTCCTTTCATTAATTATTTTGGAAAGGTTGCACTGAATTTAAGGCAGTTATAATAGCTTTGTAGCTTCTGCATACTCTGATATTTATAGTGCCGGTGTACCACCTCTTACATCGAAAAATAACAACCAATTGGTGATTAAATACAGTACACCTAAGGCAGATTATAGCTCCCCTTGTGGTTTTTTAACCAACCTAGGAAATAGTTTGCACATAAGTATGAAAAACTGCACTGCCCTATGGATTAAATATATTCTCTCCCCAAACCTGCCACATCCCTAGAGAGCTCTGGAGAGTTTAAAAGGACCCTTTTAAAAGGAAATCTTATATGTGGTTTATTTTTGCTATTTTAATTGTGTCTAAATTTACGTGAAATAATATAAATTAATGGAAAATTAGGTCTTTTAAGGAAGCGAAGAACCGGTGCGATCCCTCGGGTCACTGCAGTTCTGTGACAGCTGTACAGTTGTTAAAAAATGGGCTGATTGGCAGAGCTTTTCCCCACAGTGTAAGGACCAAAGCAACACTGGCTCCAGAAACCTCTATTGTAAGGTTACAATCTAGGTCCAAAATGTCTCGTGTGGATCCTCTAACTGCCCCAAAACTGTTGCCACAGGTGTTGACTCTGTAGCCAGATGTTGTCTTCTCAAGACCAGGCAGGTGAAAATGACAGCAAATAGCAGGAGAAAGCGTCAGGGTATAATTAGCATTAATTTATTTATAATATATAAATAGCATAATTCTTGCTGAAATGTTGATGCACAAGCCAAAGCTTAATCGTGTCAGAAAGACTAATGTGCTAATTCAGTAGGCATTCAGGAAACCTGCAGCTGCTGCAGGAACTCAACAATGACAGGAGCCCAGAGAACACATTTTCAACACACACAAAACAGGTAAAATGCCGAAGGGTTCTGTGACAATGCTTGATTTAACTTATTTCCTTAAAATGAGCATACATCCTTTTTAATGGTAACTGATACAGAAGCTGAATTAGATAAAACACATTAGACAAAATAAGCAATGATGTTTTTCCAATTGGAAACTCTATTCTACGTTGGAAAGTTTTTCCTCTTGACTAAACTTGCTCTTCAAGTTATTGGTTCTGTACTATTAATATGTTTACAATTAAAAACAAGAAGATACATTCCAAGGAAAGATTTAAAGCAAGAATGAAAACTGCAGATGAGGAGGATGACTGTTCAGCTATGGATTACAGAATAACATGTCAATTACTGTTGTGATTATACTTAATGAGTTCTGGCAATACAATTAACTAAAGGAAACAAATTAAAAAACCCCTACACAAAGTAAACAAACCTAAAATTTACTGTGTGCAAAAGAAAACGCAAATATTAAGAAAATGTTCAGAAGGGATTCAGAGTGACTCTCTGGAATGCCTCAAGGTAGCGCAGCCCAATGTTCTGGCACCCCAAATGAACAGGGAGGTTGAGCCAGGCTGTCCGCACGTCCTTGTTCTTCAATCAAAACAGAGCTTCCCCCGGCTATAGATATTGAGCTGTACGCTGTAAATATATCTGTACAACTTCTCTCCTAGCGCGAGGCTAAGGAAATATGAAGCAGCAGCATGTTTCCCCCGGGCAAGAGTTCTCTAGACAGCAGGAGAGTTCAGCGATTTCTTTAACCTGGCCTTTAAAAAGCCTCCCGTGAACACGAAGTGATGTCTTGCCATGCAAAATCTCTATAGGTATGCTTTTCCAGATTTTTATCTGGTCCTGCAATAAGCTATTAGAATTAAATCAGGAATGAGCTGAATATTCTATGAGCACAAGGCATCAAGCCTTGGAACATTTTTTAAATTCTTATGCAGAAATACTAATCACAGATGAATTGGATTTAATAGGAGCAAAGCAGCACATGGTATTTGTTACAAGCAGAGGGCAAGGGGAAGCAACAGCTGGAAAACGCAGCATGGAAACAAAGCTGAAATGAGCACCTTCAGCAGAAGGAAAGCTGCCCAATATTGTCAAAACACTAAATTCTCTTGCTTTTATGATTACAGAAGAGATCTCACCTAGAATTTCAGGAGCCAGCTTTAAGAATGATATGGGTATTTGTGGAGAACACCAAGAACGATGAGGTCTGTACTGAAGGGCACAGACCAGCAGTATGAAAGAGGAATATATCATATTGGATTTACTCTGCTAGGAACCTGCACCCACGTGTGACACGCCAAACATATTAAAACCATTCTGTGTTTGGCAAGAACAGCGGCATCACCTACTGATAATTCACTATTTATGGAAGAGAAGATACTGCAAAGCTCTAACACAACGTAAACCTCCTTGCAGTCTAAAACGTTTCCTGGAGATACTCAAAATAATTTAAAAGTATTTTAATTCAATTGAACATCTGCATGCTCAGCTTCAAATAGCTGTTTTCTATGCAGTCCATACAATAACGCTCTCTTCATATTTGCCAACCAGAATGTGTTACAAATAGTTCAGGAAAACCATAGGGTAGGTAAACAAGTTTTACAAGACTTACTTAGTTGATACAAGATGGAATAAATGAACCTAATTTTCTAGGCCTTTAAAAGATATATAAAAATAACTTCTACAGAATCAAAAGGGCATTATTTTCTTTTTGCAAATTTGGACCGTGGCAGTTAACGTTCTGAACTACAGGAAAAACATCACTTCCGAGTCCCTGAGAATTATTCTGTATGGGTACTTTGCCTAAGATGTATTTATTTTCTTTTCTGTCTAAAAAAACCAAAAAGGACTGAGGAAAACCAGAAGTTAAAAGAAAAGCTGCGACTTTCTGGTTCCGGTGATTGTTGAAGTTTTAGAAGCGCACTTGATGGGTGATAAAAATGATGTTTTATAGAAAAGAAGGAAAGGAGAGGATGAGCCAAATGGGACTGTAATGTGGAGAGAGAATAAAAACAGTACAGCAAGATAAAAGGAAACAAGCAAAGCAGCAACAGCAGGGGGATAATGAGGCAGAACAGGAGCCCCACCACTAATTGAGTTTGCAAATACCCCAACAGCCAGAGAAACGTGCAGACGTGGCAACCCCAGAGCTGAGAAAGGAAGACCCGCAAAGCTGGGAGGACGAGTCGCTCTTCGTTTCAGGACTTTTATTCACGTTGAGGTTTTTCAGGGTACCTGGGTGCTTGCAAAGAATCCTAAAAGATGACTCCACTGGAGCCAGATAGGACCACTTAGCAAACTTCCACTCTAAGCAGCAACACCCGCCCTTCTTCATGTTGTTTTGGTTTCTGTAATACCTGAAACTGGGCAATTTCATAGCGGTTCTCTCTGAAGAATTCATTCATAACCTGGCAAGACTTCTGTAATATATTTGTCTCCACGTGAATCTTTTCTCCTCGATCATTTAACAGATGGCAAGATGAAATATAGATGTAAACGGATAAATATATATTCACATGGATACCTTTTAATACTTGCACATGGGGAAGCTCATGTCTCTGCAGTGCACACTCAAAATTGTTTCATGTATTTAAGGCACAAAGATCCTGGTGTCTCTGCCATCTATTCCAATCATGCAGCTGTGCTTTCCTCCTCCTTCCCTTCCAACACAACACTATGTCAGTGAAGGTGTTGGCATTTCTCTCCAAATATTTGATAGTACGTATGCACCATTACACAATATAGACCAAGCCCTCCTCCTTTTTACTATCAAATACAAAGGTATCACTTCATTTCATCATGATACTGAACTTCAACAGCACCACCAAACTTCTCCCAGATATTTTCAGATGAATAAAAAACTGCCTGAAATTAACAAAGTTGGTGCTGAAGATAAAGTTGTAATATGGTATCTAATTCATGCGCTTTCGACTTCAGCATGATTTAGTACACACACACACACACACATATATATCTTTGCAAGCTTTTTTCAGTGCATTTGCTAGTAACCAAACAGAACTTTTTCTCCTTTTATTGCTGGTATCCAGAAGATTCTGTTTCCAATTTAATGCCTTTTTATTCACTACAAAATAAACGTATTACTAGTCCCCAAATGTCATTAATAATCCTTTTTCTTCATGCTCCCCTTCTTGGTGTTTTATCCTTAATGCTGATATTCTGTTGACTCTTGCGAAGCGGAAACTTCCGACACTAAAAATGAATAAATGAATACTAAAAGAGCACTGTATTGAAATGAACACAGCACACAGCCTGGATTGAGTTCTCACTGCACTTCTATTAAGAAAGTACTAGGAATAGGTCAGGGATAGAAATGGCATTTTCTATTCCTGGTATAACATAGATCATATACGCTTCTTCCTCCTAAGCCCTTTGAGTTTTAACACTGACATAAACATCTAAAGCAGACTGAAGAGTTTAAACCATCATCTAAATGACCAAATAGTGTAGTCATACCTAAAAACCACGGGTAAACACTGATGAAATTCAGCTTCAGGATAAGTCGCTATTCAGGAACAATGAAATTTGCAGCCCTTTCGCCACGCACACAGCACCTACACCCCAACCAACTCAACAATTGTGTTTTAAATTACTTTAGAGACCTGTTGTAAACGTTGTAAGCTACGGGAATTCTTCACTGGCCCAAACGCACACTGAGGTACAGTAGAACAATTTATATGTCACAATTTATACTGTTCTGCGTGTTTCCATAGTGAAATGGCTTCAGAAGATGAAGGTTAAACCCACTGACAAATGAAATAGATTTCCCTTCAATTCAAGCAGGATGTAACCTTTCCACCGTCATCCCACCCCGGCCTTTTGGAGACTTGTCCGTGCCTCTGATTGCTTCTAACTCTTTCCATCCTTGCTTCTTGTTACATGTAAATGCTCAAAATGAGAGCAAAGTATTTTGCCAATACCATTTTAGTTTTCTAGTACCAAGCAGGAGAAGGAAGAACGGCAAGAGATGAAGTTCAACAAGGAAGGTGAATTTCAAAAGAATAATATGCACATACTCGTTTCCGAAAGCCTGACCAAAATGGGGAGAGACAGGATGCTGAGGATGGCTATTACAAGCAAAACAAATAAAGTTGATATATGATTAATAAGCAATAACACCACGTTAAGTGATACAGAATCAGCCACCATAATGCAACATCACCTGTGAGGAAGGTTCATTCACTTTCAGAGTTGCATTAACATTTAGCCAATTGCTTTTACTTTCAGTTTAGATCCATTTAAGAATAACTGGTGAAATATTATTTTTCAACACGAGTAGTGCGAAATTAACTGAAATTAAAGCTACGGGTGCTAAGTAGTTGCTCTTACTATACACTAGGAGATCTGATCGAAATGGAGCAGTAACGCGATTAAAGCATGGGCTCATATTCGTAAGCAAAGGTATTGGCAGGAAAGGTTTAAAGACACTGCTGGCACAAGCACCTTCTTACCTTACCTGGTAGGGGTGGGTGCAGACCACGTCCTCAGGTGAGTAAAGTCAGTCCTGGGTAAGGGAACACTGAGTAACTAACAGTGGGCACAGGGTTTGTGGTGCTCTCTCCAGTTTGCTTCTGCTTTCTTGCTTAATAAAGCCGTAAACCAGGAATTACCTTCCACCTTCTCTCCCCATCTCCTTCGGACAACATCATCTACCCATTTAAGTTGCACAGACATCCAGTACACACAGTACGTACTTTGCTCACATTGGTGTTCACCTAGCAATGTCTCTTAGCAGCTGAAATACTCAGAAAATATAATAAAAAGTAGAATAAAGCTGTGATTCTAATGGATTCAAAAAAACCTAACAATCAAAGCGTATGTTTTTAGGATCAGTTCTCCCGGGATAAATCTGTGTCAATTCTGACCTTGTCAAATCTTACCGAATCCCCTGCAGAAATGCCGTAAGAATTACACCATTCTGAACATTCAAATAGACCACGTACTGAAAGGCGCTGGCCCTGTATTCGCAGTTGGTGCAGAGGTATTAGTACTGGAAGACAGAAAACACCAGTCTTAAAAACTAATGGTTTCCTTAGGTTTCCAGATCTTGAAGACATATTTTTTCAGTCTCGGAGACAAGCCTCACTGAAGGGTTTTCTTAATTGTAGTGAACGACCAATGGATAAGTGCACAAAATCGTAAGAATAATTGAGTTTTATTTCAGATAATAACTTTGTAATAGTTTACTAATAATTTATTCATAGCTATATTTAATAACGAAGATATTTCTGCCACAAAAGTGATGTCTGATTGTTGATAATACAAATACTAAGTAGTAGAATTTTGACAGCAATGGTAACTTGCAGCTCATTTCATATACAGCAGTATTTAATTAAATCCGTAAGTGAAGAGTGTCCAGATGTTGTTTTTAATTTACTAATGACGGAACCAATGAGATGCTGATAGGTTTGTAAACTAAGCCTTCAGAACATGGAGAATTCCACAGGGCCTTTAAAGAAAAGAAAAAGAAAATAAAATAAAGAAAAGAAATGAAATCTTAAAGCTGCACAGCTTGATGGCAACACAAAGTTAAATCAAAACTGATGATTTCTGCTGTACACGGTCATGCAGGCGCTATGTAATAATAAAGCTTTTTCACACCAATGATCAATGTAACAAGAAATTCAATGACAATGCACACAAACCCAGAAGTATGACTTGTCTGCTTGTGCATGACAGTCCTAGTTAGAGAACAGTTATGTACAACAAATGCCATGTTTGCACAGGAAAAAGGTCTCCAGAATGAGCCAGTTTATTCAAATGGAGAGAATCCACATGCAGCATGCACACAACACAAAGACATTTCCACATCGATGGTTTTTAATTTCAGTCAAATAACTACTGAAAGGTCTTTTTTTGGTAGCGTCCTACTTCTTAGTGTAACAGGTTAGAATGGATGGAGTAAAAACATGTTATTTATTATTAATTCTAGGGATAACTGCTCATTTAATTAATATTGAGAGAGGTCACGAACTGCCTGGTGGTATCTTTCTGATAGAAACCACTATAACGTGCTGAAAATATACTACTGCAATAACATGGTAGCGAGGCATATTCAGAAGTACTGCACAGGAATAAAAGTAAAAATAAGAAATGAGACAAGATGTCTAGGTGGATATGCCCAAGGGAAAAAGTAAACTTTGAGAGCTCTAAGGAGAACACAGTGATGGAGCCAAAGCCAAAAAAGAGTGGGAAAAGCATCATTTTCAGAAAAAGAACCTGTAGGATGAATAAGTACTGATAACTAAACACCCTTCTTTCCTCCTTCCCTTTCTTCTCTACTCCACCCCAAGACATCTAAGCCAAAGTTAGTAATTCTGCTCAATATTTTTAAGTATCTCACTTGGAAAGCAAGATAGCAACGGTATAGCTGCAGATATAAATCACAAGAAGTTTGACAGAGAAATGTAGAATAAGTAGAAAGATAGAAAACTTAACAGGCAAGAAAAGCATTGCATAGTTAGTGCAGAGTATATTACAGGAAAACAATATTGTCAAAGATACAGAGACTACAGTTTTCTATTAAGGTCTGGTCTATGAGGAAACTCAGCTATGATATAGTGAAGCCACATTATTACTACAAATATTTAAACAACACACAGATTATTTACACAAGTCAGCTTGCGTTCCACAGATCAAAACTAAAGCTCATTCATACTAATTGAGCACCACTACGGAATGTAAATTTTACTGTTCTTCGTTCCTAGAGAGGGTAAAATTAAATGTGTAATACCTGCTGATAATCAGACATGGAATTAAAGCAGTTCATTGGAAACCTGTATTTTCCATATAGCAAGTCTCGCTTTCTGCCCCAGAACCCGGTTACTTTAGAAGTTCGTTTACATGAAAACCTGTATCGCTTTATGTATAGCGGCATAGACACTGGGATTCCAACAGCAAGCACCCAGAGGTCTGATGGCGAGGTAACGTGTTTGGGAAGGGCTGGGGGAGGCAATCATTAAAACCAGTTCCAGCATAATATTTCACTATTAATGGCTTGGAAGTTTGACAGAATTTGTACAAGGACATCCTAAAACACAGAGATTTTTGAAATACTATTTTGAAACTGTATACTAGGGAAATTAGACAGAAGAAGAAGAGAAAATGATTGCCAGAGAAAGTTATGGGAATGGAATTAGCATGCCAAGAACAACCTGGATATCCAATATGAACACGTACACAGAAGAACAAGCAAAGCAAAGACTTGGATTTGATTTCTAAAGGGAGCTTCTGAAATGATTTTGCATTAGAGAAAGGTATATTATGCGTGAGTTTGCATTATTTCACTGTGTATGTTAGAAAACAAACTCAGAAGATAAGAAATACATGGAGAAAAATAATCTGGTAGTAAAGATACAACAGCAGGTGGACATCAGTCTCCAAGGCGGGGGAGGCAGAAGCATGATGTATTTTCTGGTTAAGGTGGCGAAATGCATCTCATTTCACACCAGCAAAGCACGCGATGCTGTGGGCTTTACTCTCAGTGTGAAAGACAAACAAGAAACAGAATAGAGGTTCTGAGATATGAAACTTATAATATCAGCACAAGGCAAACACAGAGAAGACATTGTAGAAACCACACCAGATTTTAGGAATTTCTACTCTGCGTAGAACAAAATTAAGAACAAATTCTTCTCATCCAAAGACTGATAAATATTGACAAAGTGGCACTGATTTGAAATTCTTTTGGTGCCAGAAATAGAGAACTCTACTGTGATTGTTTAATTCTGCTTCTGAGACACATTTTAACGCAAACTCATTAGCAATGGCCCATGCTGCAGAGCGTTATGGGATGCCGGGGTGATGATCTGCAGCACCTATTCAGCCAGCAGCCACTCAACATGATCTCATGATCAGTCGCAACTGCTACTTGACTGTACCTACTCATCTTCTGCTGTTTTAGTAACCTGATCGACATGGAAGAAATCATTCCTTGATCTCTCCATGAAATAAGGCTTTGCAACCAAAAGAAGGTGAAGGATTTTAAATTGGCACGGATTATTGTAGACACATTAATCATTTCTAACAGTCTCCCACATCAACCTGTTGTGCACGTGGTTCTTTTTGCAATACTCCCAACATGTTTTAAATGATTCTCAGTACACATATTGGAAAACAATAAGTTTAGGACCATCATAAGGCAGATATCCCTTGACATTTTGTAGTAGAAAGCAATTAGCTTTCTAAGAAACCCGGATTACTTTTTAATGTCTTCCCTTGAATACACTTGGCAGCTGGCTTGATATTTTACTTTGCATTTAGTCAAGTAGCAAAGTGGCCACGTCAATCACTTCAGGAAAATGCAGCATTTTTCATCAGGGAAGACCTTTTTCCTCCATATCAAAACTGATTATAAACTTTATGTTTTAATTCCATAATTAAGTTTTGTGTTAGGTTGTTTTAAAACAGAACAGAGACTGAGCAGCGTGCTTTCCAGTTCAGACAGTTCTTTAGGAGAAACATTATCTGTACCGCTAGAGACTTGGGCTTCTGCTTGCTCGCTAATACCATACTAAAGCAATTTCAGCTGAAAAATCTCAGTGTGCTGCCTGGGAGAAAACAGAAATCTATCCGAAGTATTATCCAACTATTTAAAGGCATTGCAGAAGACGGTATCATCTAAACTTTGCTGATCATCTTGATAGCCAGAATCCAACTGCAATCATATTATAACATAAAACACAATATATCAGGTTCCATTCTGGTAACCTCTCAAATACTTACCCAAAACACCAATCTAAGTCCAAGTCAGAACTTGCATTTTATTTTTAACAATGCATCTAAGTGAACTCCAGTGCCAAAGAGCAGCCTCTCAACCAAAAACCAGAGCATTGCTTTCTCTTGGGGGCTAACCTGTCCTACGTTTTTGTTCTAATGCAAAACAGGCAACTACTAAGTTTATACAGTGAAACAAAATAATATGATGCAATATAGACCAAACTATTCACAGGCCACTAACTTAAGGATTTCTGAAATGCTACATTCCGAAGTGTATATCAATGTTTGCACAACCTTGATGAAATAATGCTCCACAAATTCCTGATAACACTTTTGTCTGACTGTTGTCAGTAACTAAGTTTGCATTAAGGAGAAATAGGTGACTTGTTTGTTAGTTTAGAATTACAGCAGCAAATCTGTAGTGATGACAGAATGAACATAGATTTTCTGAGTACTTCAGGTATCTAGTTTAGCAGGTAAGCAATGTAGTCTGTTCTCAGAATGTGTGACTAATGGGATTAAAATATTTTGCATTCTCTGAAGTACTCTGTGCTTTTCTATTTAACGTAGTTTCCCATTAGCACGATATTCTTGTAGTTATACACTTACGCACATCCTGAATAAAACGATGTACAGACACTACTTGTCAGGGCTACAACTTGCTCTTTGAAGTCTCATATAAAAGCAAAAAATAGAAGTGTAATCGGTTTCAAAAGAAACTCAGTTGAACCCATCATTACCTGTAAGAGCCTTCCTTTGAAGAAAAGCGGCACAATCTAATACAAAAATGACCAAAAATGATATTACTAAAAATGTTACACTATTTGCACACTCCTCTTCATTGAATTCCCTTCAGGATGATCACAGTAAGCACGTCTTATTTCTGTAGATTAGTTCAGCCTTCTCTGTCCTCTGTTCTTTGCAATGCAGCTTTCACAAGTACTTCGTACAAGATAAACACAGATATGTTGTTTGATACAAAAACATCCTATGCTTCCATTACATCACCTTGTGTAAGCAAATATACCATTGCAACCACGACATGAAAGAGGCTTTTTACCAGGGAAGGTTGGAAAATGTGTTCCACTAATGTTGAAGAGAATGTTGGTAGTGATTTTTTTTAAATTGTTTTCATCATCTTTAAGACTCAGATATCAGCCAGAAAACTCTATCTGTTTGGGAGAGGTGGTTCTAACCTTATTTCACGTCAGCAATCTTCAATTTTACTGGCAGAAAACCTCCCCCTGCCTCAAGGTCCAAGGAAACATGGACTGGAAAGAGGAAAACCAACCAACCAAGCCATGTTAACAGCACGGATCTCTGCAGCAGGAGATACCACATATTGGACTGCGAAGAGAACAACTAAATGCATAAACCACATCTGTTTAAAACAAACACAGAAAACCCCCCACAAACCAACCCCACAAATCGTGTAGTTTCATTCTTCTTCAACATCTGAGATGTAATAAAGTAGCCGTTAAAGATAATTAGTCCCAGCAGAAACTGATATAGCACAGAAACACGCAAAAAATGTTTTCAAGTATTTCTGCAGAATACAGTATTTCCACCATTAATATATACACCTCACAGTTTCAGTAAATTCCAACAGGGCTCCTATTTGGCAACCCAGGAACAAGAAATCAGTGTGGATAGGTACACTGAGTAAAGCACTGCCTCATTGGCCCTAAAAAACCCAGAAAAAAATCCCACAACTCACAACCTACAAGTGTTGAGTAGTACATACAGAAATAATAACTACATTTTTGTCCAAATATTTTACTTAAAAAAAAAAAAAAAAGGTTAGTACTCCTATCTTGAATCAGCTCAAAAACAGTCTGAAAAACACCCAAGTGAAGTTTGCTTCAAGAACTTTTCGGATTAAAAAGTAACATTATCATGTTTCTCTCTTCAGAAGACCATCCAAAGATTTGGATGACAAAACATGGTGAAAAGGTGGTTTCAAAACCTGCTTTAATTCCACTGTTCTTTTTACAAAACTGAAGCAGTATCTTGACGTGCATCAATGCAAATCCGCAGCCTTATTCTGCAGAACAGTCTTTAGTAAGAAGCATGGTTAGAGTTTGCTCAAATCACAGAACAGAAATGTGCTAAATAGTCCACTTTGTGGCATTCTTAATCAAAGATTACTCAAGAAAGCTCATATAAAGAAATGAATTCCTTACACATATTCAACCAACATCCCCAGAGGTAAAATACTTTCATTTAAAAAAACTGGAAAACCAATATATTTCTACAGTTAAGGAGCCTTTCTTGACTATGTTCTTGCATAAGAATACATACCATCAACTTACCTCACAGCAGACATTGACAGATGCTCTCGAGCAAGCAAAACTTTAACATTACATGGCAAAATTATATTTACTCCATTACCTTGCAGAATTCAAATATTGCTTGGACAGCACATGGTGATGACAAACATAATGACCCGATTAAATTGTCAGTAAGTGTGTAAATGAATACTGAAAAAATTAGAATCCACTAATACCTATCAACCCCGTTCGCTTATGCGAATTCTCAGCTCTTTGTAAAGCATAAAATTAACAGGGCATTGGTATGCGGGTAAGTTGTAATTATCTTCTCGTGTTTCAGAACGTATTTGAGAATCATTTAGGAGCAAATGATGAGTGGTGCTGCAGCGAATCCCGCTAAATCAGAGCATGGACACAACAGCACAGGCGAAGGGGCTGACAAAGGCTGAGCACCCACAGACACGATACAACACACTGGCTGATGCAGGTACTTACATCGTGGCCAACGACTTCTGTCTGCGTGGATTTGTCCGCTTGGGAAGCAAGAGCCTTCTGCAAGCACTGCGCCTTCTCCTGGAAAGACAACACAACGCATCACAGGCCACTCCTGGTTCTCCTCACCGCGCTCTGCAGATGCAAATATCCAGATCGGGTGAAAACTCACACGTGGCCAGCAGTTTGGAAACGGGGCTAGCATGGCGCTGTTCTCACTGCAAGGTTCATTTCCTTACTGTTATTTCCTTTTATCGTCTTTCTCATAGACAAACAGTGGGCTCAACGTTGCCCACACGAATGTTACCAAAGCGTGATGCAAAGCGACCTCCTCCTTCGAGTTGGTCACCAAACAGCACCCTACTGGAAAAGTCTACTTACGCTTAGTAGTCATTCCACTTCATCTCACTTATGTTTCGCTAACTTGCACTACTTCATTTCTATAATTCCTGTTGCCGGTGTAAAGTAGCTGTTCCAAGAGGCTTCCCTTTTTTATGAACTAATTTTAGTTATATTAAAGGTATTAGATATCGAAAACCACTATAAAATGTTCTTTCCAATATAAAAAAACACTTCTTAAAATGATAAGTTGATACTTTAAATATAATTTCATGCTGCATTGACTATACCAACATACAGAGTTTATAATGAACTAATGTGACAAAATGTGAAGTTTAGATCTATGAAGTATGGAATACTATAAAAAGCAAGCTAAATGCAAAACTTCAGTGTAACTGTTTCTGTGAAGCGTAGCAGATCTTCACACAAAAAGCACATTACTCCTGCTTTACAGCAATAAAAAGCACGAATCGACACTTTTTTTTTTTAAACTATGTAATTAACTATTATAAATATTTGGCAACATTTGCTCGGTATTTTTAACTCTGCTTGTGGCCAGTAGGCTAATAGAAATGGGAAAGACTAACTGACAGGTGCCCAGGTACCGGAAAAGGACTTATAGAACTAAAACCCTGTCCCTTCTTCTCAATTACAGCAAATCAGCCAAATAAAGATATTTACAAGCCAAGTAGCATACTTTAATGTTAATTCATAACAAATAAGTTACCTGGACATTATTTTCCTACAGCAGCCTTCCGTTGCTAACACACCATCACTTCTAGAAACACCCTGTACAGTATAAGCTGCCTCCTTAATGACCCACTTTCCTTTTGAGATCTTTCATGGAGCCATAGAAGGTTAAGTAGCCCCATCGTCCTGCTTTCTGCCCTTTCATTGTGTTTATCTCAGAGAAATCAGCTCCACCTTCCCTATAAGATATGAGGCAGTAAAAAGGTTGCAAATAGACCCTTCCTTCTCCTCCTCCTTTTCAGGGTGAAGAAAACAGGTGCCTTTGCCTCCCTCTGTAATGTCAGATGCCCTGAGCATCACAGTGGGCCAGTGAAAGGAACCTCTCTATAGGCTAAGAAGGAACAAAATCGTTTATTTTCGAGATACTTTTAGATTTTTAAGATCAGACAAACAGAGCGCTTCTGGGTGACTTTTCAAATAGAGCACAAATGAACATCTTTTCTTACCCTTCTGTGTGTTGTTATTCCCTCTTACTAAAATAAATAGCATTAAGACTACACTTGCAAGGTGACAGGGATAGGAACATGAAAAACTCTCGTTCCCTGGGTTCATCCTAATTAGCAAAAAGGCAAAAAGAGCTGTTGGCAATTTTTAAGTTGGACAACTCACAGCAACATCGCTAGCAACACTCATCACAGCCCCTCTCGTGTGCGTGCTGGAAGGAGAGAGATAGAAACGACACGGAAGGGCATTTTCTGCACTTGCTGTTGCTTAAATTACTGAGGTTACTAACTGGAGTATTTCAGCAGCCCTGCTGGAAAGCATTAGGCCATGACTAATAAAGCTATTCCTTCACATGGGAATAAGTTCACATGTAGTTTATACCTCAAACTGCCTCTGGTACAAGAGTGTCGTTATTTATATACTTATTTTATTACTACTTTTGTAACCAGTCACTGAGAGGTGCTGGAATCGGAAGATAACTGGAAGACAGCTTTTTTTCCATAGGTTTGGACTGTGACCATTCCCTTCCCCTATCTCCTGGCAGTGACAGCACGGTGACGACTTGTGGCGCTTTGTCTAATTGCGAATTACGAAAAGAAAATGGTCACACTAAATTATAGCGCAAACCTTATCATTCCGGCTGTTTTGGAGGCACTACAAGTCTCTTGGCCACTCCAGCTGTGGCTTCAGTCACTAAGGAATCTCTTTTGCCTAGCTGACAACATATTAAAGATACAAATCTGTTTCATTTCGGATTTCTCTCCGCATATATCCAAACCAGCACACAATTGTCAGCATCAGCACTGCAGTCGCATTTACAACATACGTGCGATTGTTTCCCTTGCTTCAGGCATTTACCCCACTGTGAATAACAACTTAAGTTTGCCGCACAATGCAGGGAGAAAAGCTTTTTTTTCAAAAGGTTTCTAAAAATGCAAAGCCTTTTAATTCTGATGTGCTTTGGGATTAAACTTCATCAACGGCAGCAGTTAGGCAGCGAGAGCAAAGGGATAATAAGCAGCACAAAAACCTGCTCTCTGACATCTATTCTAATTTGCAGGCTACAATAAGCTCCAGAATTGACTATATGGCAGTTACTTCAACAGAAATTGAGTCCCTATTGGTTTGAGTCCTAATTTGGGAGAAAAACTTAACATATATAGCATAGCTCTAGTGATCAGCTGTGGAACAGCTGAATCACATCACACCTACAATTGCTTTGTGAAGCCCAGAAAAAGCTCTGGAGCACAGGTTAAGAAAGCACCTACAGCACAGGCCAACACTCAACAGGTTAAATAACTAAGGTGCAGAAAAGCCATCGCAAGTTCCAAGGCATTACTCTGGAGCCACAGCAGCAATGGGAGTGACGTGATCATCCCCAAGGAGACCAGCCCATCGTTCATGAGAAAAACACGGGACAACTTGGGGGGAATGCACTTAATATGCACAAACAGAGGTTTTGGTGAGGGTTCCCGTTCTGCCAAATCACTGTGAATGACAAAGACCAAAACAACATGGAGTTTCAATGGATGTTTCATAGCTTTCACACAGGACTGTTACACAAAGTGTAAGTTGTTCTATAAAACACAAATGCAAAGCCCTATGCATATGCTAAGTATAATATCTGGAATGAAGGACTTTGTCCCTCCTGCTTTGATTTCTATCAAAACACAGTATTACCCAGGTGTTAATCAAGAATGAGGTTATACCTCATTTAAATTGGGCTTTTTCTAAGGTTACTGGCAGAAAATGGAGATGAGACATGTCAGGTCTCTATTTAAATTTCTTATAAGCCACACAAGCCCAGTGGTCAGATTTTATAAACAACTGCACGTTAGAAAATTACTGTCCTGCACCTTAATCAAGGATACAAACTTATTTATTTCAAGTATTTGTCTCATGAGAGTAGCACGCTACCCCTTCTCATAGCACAGAGAGAATTAACTCCTATAAGAACCTAGATTAGGCCAAAACGGATCAGATTATTCCCGCGCTTGCACTTCCATTCAAATACAGCACCACCACATGGATTTTGGTTGGAGTGCTCGTGATTCAGCTGGCAGAGTTGTGCTGACACACAACACAAAACTAACACAAACCTGGCAACTTCAGCAAACAAAGGCAGCACCCAGTTTAGATCCTTGGGTTTTTTCTTCCTTTATCCCTTTTTAGAGCAACCGCATTTATCACTTTCACGGCACACACGATTTTCTTCCTTTTTTTGGTAACCATCAGTATTCACTGAAGGAAACTCTATTTAAACAAACACAATACTTTATGAAAATCCCGCAGCAATAACTTAGAGATGATTCTGCAACACGTTTACTATAACATTTTACCTACGGAAGTTGATAAAATAACTTCAAAATTATAGGTAGTGGTTAACATTGTTATGTTTTCCTCCCCTGTCATGTGAAATGATGCTGTTACACACTTAGTCCTTCAGGCCTATAAGTGGAGATGTTTAAGTGCATTCCCTGGCAAATGTTCCTGTTGCTCTGCGGTTTCTTTTCCCTCCGTGCACGCAGGGACTGGGGTGGGATGCGATTAATGTCAGCGCCAGCCACTTTGCACAGAGACGTAATGGCACGCGCATTAGGCAGAGCCCAGGAATCATTAACTCCGCACATTTTAAATTGCAACTGATGTTTATTGAAGGCTTCTGGTATTATTTAAACGTCACACAGCTAAGTGTTTATGATAATTTTACAGACTGCTGTCCCGAGGAATCAGATTCACGTTAGTGGCATTAGAAGCGTATATTACAAAAGGTCATTTTCAAGCCATCCCAGCAATAACTGCGTGGGGCAGATTTTGATAATTTGTTGGTCAAATGAATAGAAAAAAGCAGCATATAAATCAAATAATTGCTGCCACCACGGAAATCAACATAAACAATCTTTGTGATAAATAAATCTGCAGTTTTATTTGCTGATATCAACGCGTGATCCCTGTATCACTGCAAACATACCCAGCAATACTGACAACAACCCACAGCTGCCATTCTTGGAGTTTTTCCCTCCGTGACACCATGCCAATTATTCCACAAGATATTTGTACATTCTGGCAAGCGTTTTGGATAGAAACACCAACTTGGGCTTAGCGCTGCCAGGCCAGAACAATCGTGACTTGCTCTTGTTCTGTGCTCACACGCAGCCCATCAAGTGTGCAGATTCACACCTGTTCCTCAATCATCATTTATTGCAGTGGTCAGTACTAACCAGTCCAAGCAACAGAGCTGTATTGCTCATGAAAAAGCTCCAGCCGCTACACCGGGTTCTCAGATGCACCACACAGGTTTTTTCCAAGCAATTATTTGCTTAAGCAATGCCCCAAAGGCACTTTTACCCTTTATGAACCTGCCCTCCAGGGAAGCCACAGCACGGGGTTTGCCAGTAATTGACACCTTAGATACCTTTCTACTCTGAATTGAGGTTCATCACTCATGCCCTCCACTCTTACTTGCTTACCTCAATTGAGATACAAAAAATAAATGCATGGTGTATCATATTTAATTCCATAATACAAAACCAACATGCTTTGATATGCATTATCAGGATATTCCAAATGCTTTTGCACACCTGAGGCTCACAAGGAATGTTCGGCAGCTCTGTATTGCTTTGCCAAAGCAGAACTGCTTTGATCAGGCAATACAATTTGCTTTCACTTTTACAAAACCAAAGCAATCCAAAGCAGCCTTTGTATTTTGGATGCTACTTGACAGGCACAGGAGCGTTCCAGCAAAGGATGGGAGAGAAGCTCATCCATCTCCTTTTCTTTGACACATTCTTTAATTGATTCAGAAGCTTTCTCCATGATGGGAGTTTGACTTCAGGAAATCTTGGGACTTAGGAATTCTACAGCAAATCACCGAGATGCTGGAACTTAGTCGAGCATTTATAGCATTGACACGTTGATTTCAATTGATAATGAAAACATGTAGCCAAATACTTTCATCACTGTACAAAATCTGTAATTTTCCAAGCACCCGCAAAAGATACTAACAATGCTGACACTGCACAAAGAAAGTGTTTTTGGTATGATGCACATGTACAAAGAAACTATAGCAAAAAGAAGCCAAAATAAGTTTTTTCTTGCTGTTTTCGGAAGCTTCGCGGGATCTTCAGGAATGAGTACTGAAAACAGATCTCTCCTTTCTTCTCACTTCTAAAAACACCATTTCTCGCCATTGAAAGAAGTGGTAACCAGACCTCTATTTCTCCTTGTCATGTAGCATAAGCAAAACACATTGCTGTGGTCCCAAGATGAACGCTATAATGGAACCAAACAGATGACTTATCATCATGACCATAAGCAGCTGTCACATAAAACTGTTTGATATATTGATATATGCATAAAAACGTAAGAATTACATTACACAAGTCTAAAGAGACAACCCCGACGGTATCTTACAGAGTTTTTCAGAGAAAGGAGGAATAAATTCTCATTTGGTCTCAGAAAAGTGAAAAAGAGATCAAGGTGAACCTATAGCACTTGAGAAACGTTAATAGCCAGTTTATACCATAACACAAATTCAACGTTCCAAATAAACTCTCTTTATTCGCTCATAATCAGCCTGATTGTACACTACTGGTGATCAAATTGTTTTGCTAATATTTTTAACAGGTGTTTGCTGGTGCCCCAGTGCTGTCTCAGCTCCTGATGTCTGCCTACCATCAAAAAAGGACTTGTTTGGAACGTTGCTTGTAGATAAGCCAGCGTTGCCGAGGAAGGTGTCTGATTTCTCAACTCATTCTACATGCCACAGCATCTTGTAAAGATGCAGAAGGCAGCTGAATCCTGTCTGAGACAGCGTTTGCTTTCCTATCACAATGTGCACACAAGTCAAGAAAGACAGTGACAGCTTTCTCAAGTGCCAAAACTGCACCCAACTCGTGAAAGATTTAACTGTTTCTGGCAGCCTAAGTGTCCAATTCTACCACAGGGACTACGGTAGACGTTACAAACAGATGAATTTTCCTCATTTGTGTTCTTCTGAGTGGATTTAATTTCTATTCTAGTCTTAGCTTGTTCTCTGAAGGCACTACAGGGATCTTGTGTGGCATCTGATCCTATAATATATATTCAGCTCAGCTCCATTCATCTGCAACGGGGAAAAACAACAACGAAACAAACCAAACAACACATACCCACATAAAAAAAAACCCAGAGACACGCACAAAAGCAACCAACCAACACCAAAAAAACCTAAACCAACCACAATTGCTTCTTTAAGATCAGGATAGTTAAGAGCAGGACGCAAACACTACAAAGCTAAACTTCAGACACAAAATTCTCTGTTCTATTCAGCTGAGTTCATCTCGTGTCTTTTCACTCGTATTTTCTCCTAGTAGACCTATTCCTTCCCTACTTGTACCTTCTTCTGATCCTCTCCGTCCCTGCTACAGGATGACTAACAACCTTTGTTCTTTCTCTGCCAGTGAGACACTCGGCTCTTCCCTTTAGACTGCAGCTCCTGACACGCGTGACCCTGAAATCCAAGGTGTCTCCTCATTACAACTCCAGGGGCAGTCACAGCAATTGTTGCTCAAGTGCCAGGGCTGGCACTCTTCAGAGTTCTTAGTAAAGGTGTCACGAGGAAGACAAAAAATGGGATTCAATTCACTACAAAAGTTGGCTTTGAACTGACACTTTTATGGTTTAAGAACACCGTGATGCAAGAAAATAGAAACACAGTGTATTCTCTTTGCCTTTTTCTTTTCACAGCAAAGGTGGCATCCGTTTTCTCCATCACAAAATAATTTGCTTTATATTGTGTCCTAAATGTGCATGTAAACTTCTAAGTCGAGGTCAGTAATACTCGAGAGATGGAGTCCTCTACAAGTCATGTCCTGGGAGCCAGCTGGTGTTGATTGCTAGAAGCTTAGCTCATCATGGTCTACGCTGTTTGCTGACCCTGCACGGTGCAGAGCCCACAAGACACAAAAAGACCACGTTTATTAGAAACTTTTTCTCAATACACGCATATATATGTGCATTTACGTAGGTGAAAAAGATCATCCCGGTGATGGTGGCTGGCGGGTGGTGTCTTCCACTGATGGAAGCCATGCTCCATTGTACCTTCCTATGTTCTTGATACCATCTAAAGAGAAAAACATTCCTGAAGTTGCAGTCCAAATCACTTTTAGCTGCAAAGACACCATCACACGATCCAGCTGCATAAGTATTGTGAGATGACCTCAGCTTTCAACAGTTTTGCAACCTTCTCAACACGATGCAAAGTTTGCTGTCCCTAACTAGCAGGAGATGCGCTCTGCAGCTCTGGTGCCCCTGGCAAATATATCAATGTAATATCAGTATTACAGCAGCCTCGAATACTTAAGTTACACCCAGTTAAGTGTAAGTATCTCTTTTGCACTCTTGGAAAAGTCTAAAGATTTTAAATTGAATTTACCGCACACTTTTAGTGATACACGTTCAGAACGAAAAAATAAAGTGCTCCAAATTGCTTTGGTTTTGATGCTACCATTGCAGGGAAATCTTTAAATTGGACATAATGAGAGATCCAAGGTCAAAAGGGAGAGAAGGCCTTGTACTGTACCATACTTCTCTCATGCACCCTTTTCTCTTCAAGTTTATTCATTTTGCAGTTCAAAAAGGTCGTCACCAGAAATTCAATGTTCTATACCAATGATTTTCTACCAAACTGCCTTGCAGTACAGGTCACACAGTTCTCATGCTCCCTTCTGTCACGTCTGCTCTTGGGATTCGACTGACTGCTTTCCACAGATGGTTTCTTTATCCATCTCTGCATTCCCGTTCCCTGCAGTCACTGAACGGTAGGATAAGGATGCACTGGTTTCCCCAAGTGCACCGTGTTGCTACAATCTGCCACGTTAGCATATCCAGCTTATCGCTTCTTATCTTGGCCAAGAAAAGAAGCTTCAAAAAATCACATATATCCTTTACACTCCTTTTGCAATTGCAAACTACGACCACAACATCCATGTCTTAGGCACAAACACAAGTGACAAAATGCTCCACCGCAACATCCAATTAAAAACACTTGTGGAAAATCCTGGAGAAAAACATTAACATGCTTGAAAATAACCAAGATGAAAAAGCCAACCAGCCTCCAAAACTTGGCTGTTTGATAAATTTATGGCCTTAAACCAAAAGAGACGAGAAAGGGGAGTTAAGTACTTTACTTTCTATAGCATCAGATTAAAATAACATTTACATACTCACAGCACAACATACTGTCACCAACTGAATTAAGTTTTCAAAAGCCAATGAGCAACAATTGTTGCTGTCAACCTGTCAAGCAAAAGCAAATTAAATGAAAAAGTGAAGCACTAGCACAGAAGTAGAGGCATTTAGAAAATAAACATGAATACAAGGAATCAAACTGCAGGAAATGAAGGATATTTTAAAAAATATTATGAAAACCATAACCTGGAGAATGGAGAGCAGGTGCTTTGTGGAAAAAACCTAATCCAGTGAACACAACAGTCTGTTTATTGTTATTTACATAAATATTTAACAGCTGTTATTACAGGTATGCAACTTCTCTTTTACAGACGGAAGTAAATCCAATAAATAAGCTAATGAATGTACCTTTTCTTTCTTATTAACACAGTAATTTTCAATTAAATTCTCCATTATTAAAATGGTGGAAAGAAACAGGATGAAAATGCTTTAACGCAGCGTTGCCTTAGGTCATTAATTCACATTATGGCAACAAGTCTTGAATCTACAAAGGGTGAAGCCAATTAAGGTTGATATAGACACTAAATTTACACCACATTTGAACTTGGGCACCACATTGTGAAACCAAATATTATCAACCAAAGTCACTACATAAGCACTGGAGTTTCAGGTGTAAAACAGGAAAAACCCTATTCTGAATTTCACACAGGTGTCAAACTACTTTAAGGACCATATTCCTAATACCACATTGGTATTGAAGTCGAAAGAGAAACTTGCAAGCACTTGCAATTTAAAAAATAGAGGCTTTACTTAACAGTCAGAGGGATTTAGTCTCTCAATAATTATTCCTGCTAGGCTTTATTACACTGTGTTCATCATCTAATCACATGATTTTAATGTTTTCTTAGGTTCCACATCAGACATATCTGGGGGAAAAGAAAAATCACACTTGGTTTTGCAAGAGCAAAGCAATAGACAAGAAGAAAAAAGTGTATAAGGAGCAAAGAAAAAAGCCATTTTAATGTTACAAGAAAAAAAGTTTTGAAAAATGGTTAAAATAAGTATCTGGAAATTCAGGGAACCATGGAAGATGGTAACGGAGGAGATCCAGCCATAGCTTATTAACCAAATACATCAAGGTATTCCGCATCAATGCCAACCAGCAGAAAACCTATCAGCAACAGCACTTCTATGGACCTTGTTCTGTAATAAAAGAGTTGCTGTATGAACAGATTTCTCGTTCAACTAAGAAACCCCTGAAATGTGGGCAAGACAGCAGCCGTACTGACTCCTGTTCTTAAAAAGCAATACAGTTTAATGGGATAGATGGATTAGAAATTAAGTTTGAGTTACATTAAATACACACTTCTTTATAAACACGTATGAAAGAACCCAGAAGATAGTCGGTATTTAACTTCCTTCTGAAAATTTGAGACAGCTAAACTGTTTTAGTCTTCCTTATTATACTGTAGTATTTTTAAGTTAAACTGATTGAACATCCTTTGCTAATCTGTTCTACCCTGTCAAATTCTATTCCACTGAATTCCACAGAACACATTAAAAATATCCAAATAAAGGGAATTTGCAAATCAGAAGGCACCATGTGCATTGACCTTCGCTCTTCTTTTGAATTTGCAGTATGGTTCATTTTAGTCAAGCTGTTGAAACATTTGTGCTATAATGGATCAAATTAAGGCAACCAGCTGTGATGTTTAATTTAAGCTAAAAGTTTATGATCTACAACTACACAATACCTTAGGGAATAACTGATATTTCATGTTATTGAACTAAACGCAGTTACAAAATGGTTACAATCTACCCCACGTTTTACTCCGAGCTCATTGTCATTTAAGCTTTGGGTCTGTAAAGAGCACAAGCGGTCAATCAAACCTGGGTATTATAAAGAACAAATGAACAACCAGTCCCAGCCTTTGCTGAATACACAGATTTCAAGCCTTCTGCTCTAATGTCGTGTTAGATTACTCTTATATTTTATCCTTCCTTATGTGTAATGGAGTTTCTCCATTTGTGAGAAAGTGAGAATTGCAATAAGTCATTAGCTACTGTATCATAATGCGCCTTTTTAGTGGATATTTCATCCAAACAGATACGGTACATAGAGTTGAACAAATGGAACAAAAATAACAAAAAAGCCCAGGTATTTTCCAGCTACGAAGCACTCTTGAAAGAAAACCCCCTCCAACAGTCGTTAAACCATTGCACCGTTATTGACAACGGCAATGAACAAAAGGAGAAAGAAATGGCACGTTATGAATGATTAAGTAACAATTATCTTTTGGAATGTCTTGAGAGATTAATAAAGAAGAGAAAAACTAAGGTATGGTTATATATCAGATGAAAAAAATGTGAAAACTAATGTAATGAAAGTTGAAACTTTGGGTTACCCATGTGGAAATGAATGGAGGCAGCCAGAATATTGATATATGGCCAAACATCACGCATAGTAACTAGATCACTACTTTGTTGGCTATTCTTTTAAAAAGTTTAAGATATCTAGATGTGATGGTTTAGAAATGAAGGATCTATAAGACACCTATTCCAAATAGAAACTGATAATTTATAGCAATCAATATGAATAATTATAGTAATTATGTAATAATTATCGATAATTCTGACAATAACAATGTGCCCCCAGTGAACTGCAAAGCTGCAAGTATTACATATTACTGCAAGAACACTGAGAAAATCTCCACCTTTAACATGCAGAAACTCCCAGGAATTTTAAATACATACTAATAAAATAGATCCCCACTTTTATTTCTCTAAATTCATATTAATGGACTTAGCAAAGAATCTGCTACTTTCCACTACATGCTGGTTGATACCGCTCTGGAATTAACTGCTGCATTAACATTTGGAAACTGGAGGTTACCTGGTACAACAGAAATGTCCGTTTTCCACCACAATATTTCAAAATCTGTCCTATTGACTCATGAAAAAACCCACAAAACCTCCAACCAAACAAATCCAACCCCAGCCTAACATGACTTATAACATTCTAAACAATTGCTCAAAGCATTTTTGAAGTGGAAACTTGGTGCTGAATAATTGGCTTGATCCTTCATAACACGATTATGAAGTGACAATCTTAACACTCATATACAAGTTTTTGCAACCATATGCCATCTGTACAACCTCAAACAAGCGCTGTAATTCCACAGCGAGAACGAGAAGCTGTGAGAAAACAAAGTGCTTTGTGGATTCAAGAAGTCGGAAGGCACAGCTTGAACAGCTACAACATTTCCAACCGATGGCAGTCTTTCCTTCAAACAGACACCAGTTACAACCCGAGAGGGACAACAACAGCCCAACAAACTACAAAATAAAGACCTACAATAATTCTACTAAACCACAAAATACTTGACAGTCAATTCCTCTTTTGTTTGCCTGCCAAATGCTCAAGTTAGAGTTTTATGTTACTCTGGCAACAGTGAATTAGATCAAGTGCTTGTAAAAATAGGCTTAAAAAAATCCACAACACACAAGCAGAAAATCAATCTGTATTTTTCAGTTTCGAAGTAAGAAACAAAAATCTGAGTTGAAGCATTCTGTTTTAAAATGCAATTTGTTATGCTGAACAAACACCTAGAATATGTTAATTGTGAGTGCTCTTGTTCTGCTTTTACCGGTTAAGGAGCAGCACTTCAATCTCAGCAGCACTTTCCTAAGTGGCCACGTAAATACCCGCACAAAGTACTCAAAGAACAAAGCCAAGTCCTTTCCCTAAGGACCAGCTGGGTCAGAATTGCTGGAGACACCAGCATCTTGAAAATCCAACCAGAGCCTTGTCCATACATGACCATGAATGACTTGAGACTGCTCCAGCTTCCCAGAGATAGCAGAATAAAAACGATTTGGTGTTCTTTTCAAGGTCAATGTAAGTATAGTTACCTGCACGCTGGGAATTTATTGTATGCCATACTGGGACTGCGGATGCACAAGACTGTTGCACATAGAGCTCAACGCCTGTTAATATGGCTAGAAGGTGTTGTTTTAATTAGTGGCTTCTCATCCATCACTGTATCTACTCAGATGTTTTGCTCTTTTTTGATCAATACAATTGAGTTCCTACAAATATTACCTTTTTTTTTTTTAGCAAAGTAAAAAAGCGGGTGTTTAGCATTGATCTTATGCCACTTGCATTTCATTTTAGAGCTGATTTTTCTTTCCTCAACCTACACTGAGGACAAAAACTGGTGGAACCTGAAGGGATAAGCATTTGAAAATGTAAAACCATCTCACTCGTGTGTGTACACGTAGTGTGTAATTTTGACATGCTACTTACAAACGGTGGACTTGGAGAAGTATCACTTCAATTTGCATTTTGTGGACAAAATTATAACACATAAATGTGTTTTCTGTCAGAAGCAACTGAGAACCTGCCAATATTAATGTATGTACGTTTTGAAGACTGGACAATGCTATGGAAGAAACAGCACGCTATACCTGCCAAAGTAGTATGGTAATTTCTTTTCTATTTTGTCTTGTGGAACAGAAAAAAAACCCACGAAACCATGCAAGAAAGATTTCCATTAAGAAATGACCTGTAATGTTCTACTGAAGCATTATCTATCAAAAATAATTAGGTAAAAAGGTAAAACAAATATTTTATAATGATAACTATCACATATCAACAGCCAAAGATTTTAAGGTAAATCCATATGAAAAACATTTCATTTTCTCACCATGGTCTATATTACAATCTGAAATTACTCAAGTACAATCTGAAAGTACTGAAATTATGTCAATCATAATCTCTTTCTAAAACACATCAGCGCTGCATTCAACAATTCTTACATTCTATGCATTGAAATTTTCCCCACAAATCTCAAAAAGGTAGTGATTCCTAATAACTACCACGGAAAACTGGCCAACAGGCTTTTGAAACAGACACACACACATGGATTTACAGCTTTGGAACTGTATCCTGCAGAATAAATTCCTGTGAGGAAAATCCCCTTTGATCCTCAAGTTTGCGCACAACACCAAGTGCCAAAGGACTTCAGTACAACACCCCCCGGAGTGATGGAAATATTCCACATTCTCCATTTCTAAACAGAAGCTTTGCTTGTCATTGGACTTTTTCTGTTAAGAGATTAATTAATTACCTTTTAATGACAAGGAAAGCTACTTGTTTGGTAGATATGGAGCACGCTCTTTGGAGAAAAGCATTGTCTCCACGGGAGGTTTCTTTTTCGTGGTTGAAAAGCCCTTCTAGACATCAAGTCATTCATTGCAAACCACCAAAGTGGCTCATCAAACATAATAACACACGGTCAAACACACAAAACACCTATTCTTCATAACAAAAAGGATTCCAAAGTATAATAGATATTTGCAAGCCTAATTTAAATGCACAGCCTAATCAGCCTATGAGATACATATCACAGTGAATTGCTAATACCAATGTGCATATTTTATTCTCATCTACAGATCTGAAGGAAGATTAAAAATTTATTGGGAGAACATATGAATACTTATGAGACATGTTAGTACATATCATTACCCGTGAAGTCAATGTTAATTTCTTAATTCCAGATTAATGGAAGCAAGAAAATGGAAAGTGACACAAATTAGTCATGCTGCATATTGATGGAACTGGGGTAGGAATAGAAAGTAATATTGAAAATATTTGCATATGTATGTAAATAAACAAATATCCACATCTAGGTTAACAGTATATTAGACAGAAGGATCCAAAACAAAGGGTTTTTTTTTTTTTATGCAGCCTATAAAATATTAATACCTCAGAAATATTTTAGTAAGTGCATTTTGTTCATATTTCATTTTGTTATACTCAAAATACAGAAATTATCTTCAGTCAGTATAAGTTCTTTTGTAATTTATTTCAGTAGCTAGAGCTTATCTTTGCTCTCCTCTGCTCGGCTCCTATCAAGACCACGGGTTAAACGAAAGCACTGAACAGGAAGGACACATCTCAGTACCCAGTGACCTTCCTAACACCATCTCTCTACAGAGTGGAAGGCAGCAGAAACCTGGAATGGAATACAATAGAATGGAATGGAGTGCAACAAAACCGGCGGCTGAAATTGTACTGTGCAACCAGACACTCCAAAGCCAGAAAACCACACATCCTACTCATCATATTGATCCAGATAACGCCTGCAATGGAAAATGTCCAGATGCCTGTGCACACATGAAACAGAGAGAATGTGGAAACCACCTCTACACACTTCCCAAGAATACGTTTGGAAACAAGACTAAAAATATAAAAGAACCACACGCCACAAAACACACACACACACAAACACCAAACCAAAGAACACACAGCCAACAAGAACAAAAAACACCAACCAACAAATACAAATCACACATTCACCTAAGACAATATGGGAGACCTCAACAAAGAGACTATTTCTTCAGTATCCATCGTATTAAACAAGCACCATAATTTGAAGACTTGTCCTAACCAGAGGAACATCTTGAGATAAGATGATTTGGTTGAACCTGAATTTCAGATAAAAGATCGGTCATCTATAAGTGTCCTTGTGGTACTGATATAAAATGTAATAGTGTCTCCATATATCTGCATGTGGGAGGAGAGAACTTATTACTCTCTAGATATTTGATGTTTGTATTACCCAGACTGATGGCAGAACTTCATGTTACAGTTAACCTATAGGAGCAATGCTTACCTGGGCTTGCTCTCGTCTGTATCAGCTGAGCCAACTGATGATAGTTGCTATATTTTTAGAAATAAGTGACGGTTCTTATACCCTTGTATTTTTATGACCTTCTGGAGAAAGCTGCAAGCATTAGAATAGAGCACACAATATAGCTCAAAATGAAATAAAGAGGATGATTTGGAACTGCTCATAACCTTCTTTGCACATTTAGGTGAACCTCCAACTTACTATAAAGAAGAGTTTTTTAATACAATGGACTTTGTCAGCAGCAAGTGGATGCAACTTTAACATGCTGACAACAGCACTAATACTTTTTGAAAACTAAACCAAATAATATCTGTCACTTTTTAATAAAGATAAAGGGAGAAACACTGAAATCATTACATGAGAATATGAAATGCATAATTTAGTTTTAATGTGTTTAAAAGAGTCGTTTCGCAGACGTCAGTGTTTAAAGGGGTTAGTGTCAGGCTATTCATCTGGAAGCTGTGCACCTTGCAGTGATTTGTAGTCACTGAAAAGCAGCAAAACATGGAATTCAAATGAGCGTTTCAGTCACTTCTTAAAGAAAGAAGACGATTTCAACACTAACAGAGCACTTCATGATCCTTTCTTCAAATGCCAAAGAAATAACATTGTCAGTGCTTACTGAAGTCAAACATTACATGTTGAAGTTGTGCAAACAATCCATTTCGGATTTGGATTTTACCTTGAAAAGCAAACAACTACATATGACAGTATATGACACACTGTATGCTTCAACTTCTACTGAGGCTCCAATCCAGAGGACCAGATTTAAGGAGTAAAACCCCCAAAATTGCATAGAGCTGACACCAGAACATCAGAATCAACTACTATAGTCTTCAGATCCCTTCCTCTGGAAGCTGATAAGTACTACTTGATAGTACAGAAAGAGAAGTTTACAGACAATGACAAAAGCAATGCAGAGTTATTGGAACATTGCCAATGGTAACGAATCTTTATCTCAACATCACATTTCTTTTGTTGTGCTTTTACAAAATGTTCACGTAAAGAGGGAAAAAATAATACAGCGATACTGAAGTTAATGCTCAAAGTTACGAGCATCTTCAAATGCAAATCACAAATGCATTTCCTTGCCTTTGGTTTTGAAGTTAACACGATTTCTGACTAATAAATTACTCCTGTCTGGAAATAAGACAAGTCTGAATCTATAAGTTTTTTCCCCTCTTTGAGACCTTCAGGACAATACTAAACTGAAATCAATTGCATGTTAGCTCAGACCTAGAATTAAAATGCTTCAAGGCACTAGACCTGGAGATACTCTCCTAGACTTGACCCCAGCAGATTCCAAACCCAGGCCACGCTCCCAGGAATGTTCTAAAAATCCACTTTAAAAAGACAGGAAAAACAGGCAGCACCCGTTGTGTAATGGATGACTTCATAAAGGAGGCCAAGTAAACCATCAGTTTTCTCCAATCCTTGAAATTCAAGTGAGCTCTTCCAAAACCCTCAAAATAACAACAACAAATTTACTTCTAATAAAAATTATCTACTATATATAAAAGGTTGCACTGAAATTTTCAGACACCAGGGAGATAAAAAGACTTCTCCATTTCACAAGTCACCTGCAGAAAAGCTCTAAACCCTTGTGGAACTGCACACAAAAAGCCAAGAACGGCTGAACTTTCATTCCTGCTGAAGAAGAAAGGTCCTCACAGAGCTTCAAGTGGACTTCACCAGTATTTTTCAAAGTCTCTTAAAAGAACAGCCTGAATGGCATGGCACATTCAGCCATGCTTTTTAAAGGATTAATGAAATATTTGTGTTAAATGGACTGTATGGGCTTCTCAGATGGTCATTTGGAACTCCATCTTTTAAAGCTTAAAGGCTAACATACTGTTTTAAACCCCTGTGACACCACGTTGCACATCTCTCATTACCAAGCCAGCTTTAGATCTCTAGGTACTCATTACAGTATATTCTGTATGTATACCAAAAATGCCCTGTCTATTAAACTATAAAACCATACTCTGTTCTTTGTGCTTCGACTGTCTCTGCCCCAAGAGAAAATATCTATTGTTTGGGGGGGTTTTCATATTAAAACTGTACCAAATTCACGAAGGCAACAATACAATTTTGGCAGCTTGAGCCTCTTTTGCACAACCATGGAAAGCGCCAGATACAACAGAGCACAAATGTTCTTTATTTCCTTCTTGTTCATCTCCCCTGCCTGGGCAGACACAAACACACGTACATAATTCTAGTATCACCAAGATGCTTTGCAGTAAAACAAACCTTGTACCATATTCAGCTTTTCGGGAAGTCCCCTGTCAAAGCTGACATACTCTGACTTTGTTAAACCTTCTTTTCAGGACAATTGAAACATCCCTTTAAACTGATGCTGTGCCTGGAAACCACTCCAAGTCATTTCCTCCCTGAGTTTCACGAACGCTTGCATGTGTTTTAACACATTCCTGGTTCTGTAGGTGAACAGACGACCTCCTGAATAGAAAAGACATTTTCTCCAGCATCAAGCACAATATCTTTTCAAATCTTCCTAAAGGCCATTCTGGCTGATTTTGAGATTGCACTCTTATCACTGCTATTGTGTACTTCAGCCACCATAAACCAAAAAAATCTCAGGAAACAATTACTAAACCTTCAAAATTATTCTCGTTTTCTACATTTTACCATGTGAAGTCTGAGACGCTGTTGCTATTTTACTTCAGAAAGATCAGCTTGTAACTTCTCTACCATGTGGATTTTTTGTGGGGGGTCATTTTTTTGGCATTTGTTTTTAGTTTGCATTGTTTAGGGTTGTGCGTGTGTTTGGTTGGTTTTATCATATATATATATATATTTAATGCACATGGGAGCTATCATACAGCATTGTCAACCTTTTCCTTTCTTCACTTCTAGTTTGATGTTAACAGTAACACCTTGTTCTTCTGGTTATTTGGCTAACAAGGTCACACCATTAATCACAGAGGGAGACACGCAACTTGGTTAACACTGGCCTTGTTTACACTTCTCTATTTCCAATGCAGCACACAAATCATCTTTGAATCAGAAAAAGCCATCTGATCTAATGAATGACAGAATAAGCTGCCAACAACCTTTACATGCTAAATATTTCATTAATATACCTGTCCATTGAAAGCATCTTATTAAGTAAATTAAGCATTCTATTATTCTCCTACAGGATGGACACTTAGACTTTTCCCCTCTAGACATGCAATGACAGGACTTGCTGTAAATCAGCACAGCTCATCAGCACACCAAGTAGCTTTACCCACTGAAGACCTGGTCCTTATTGACACATAAATCACAAGGGAATGAGAAGTTGACTGCATCATTACTTCAACTCCTACAATGGAATAAGAGACTACATGGCTCTAACCCTACAACATGAATAGGACACTCTCAACTTGTTTTCTATACCGCATTTAAGTTCAAATATACACAATACAGCATCGAGACCAACGTGTAAGTTGATGTACAGATGGAATTGTTAAACAATGCTTGTTTGGTTTGTTTTTTCCAAACAAAGAACCATGCATAAACCTATCCATGCAATTCTCCCTCAGTAATTACACACGAAAGACCAAAGCAGCCAACATTTCACAGAAAAAGGAAGGATAGTTATTTTCACTTATTTTAGCATAAAAACAGATGAGCTGTGAGAGATGTCTCCTTGTACGTGATGATTCTCGACTGCATTAATTAGCCGTGAGCCTAAAATTCTACTCCCATGCCTCCTGAGAAGCACAGCACTATTTATAGTAAAATTCAGGAGCCACTTCACCGAGTGCCTACTGGGAGATTAGCAACACTACAGAGCTATGGAATATTAGTCTGTGTTTTATTTACTCCCATCAGCGTATACGAGGACTATAGCACTACAAAACACAAAGAGGGATGCTAACGATCACTAGAGCTCTATGGAAAAAAAAAAGCAAAAGCCATCACAAAATGCTGAGTAATCAGGTTTGACACGTCTTTAATGTTCTTCACCAATAAACGTATGTAATTTCGCAGCCTGAAGTCATTACTAAGAAAGCTGATGAGGAAATGCAAAGACATTCAGAGAGCTAAACACTCAACCTGTAAAGTGAGGCCCTTAAGACTTCTTTAAAGATGCTGTTCCATAAGTTAGACATATGGTACGATACAGTTAGGAAGAGATGTTCGGCAAACTAAATGAGCAAACTTTTATTAACATTTTACATTGACACTTTAAGTGCACATTAGCGTAAGCGTATGTAAAAGCCTGAAAAGCATTTAGCACAGAATCCTGTCCCTGGGTACCAAGATTTACCTGGGCAGGAGGCAGCAGCTCCCCAGGGACAGGTGAATAAACCTCCTTCCTTTGCTGAACAAACCTCATCATGTCCATCAGCTCCATTAGCATCAGATGGCCTTTCTGTTAATTATGCCAAATCAAACATGATGAAACTACAAAGCGTTCTGTAAAAACGGACGATACGGATCACGAAAATTATAACAGCAAGACATAACCATTAAAAATGTATTTTTGAGCAGTACGTGCATGCCTGTCTATTCACACTGAATATAATGGTAGAAAAAAAAGCGATGCCAACATCAGCCGACACATTTTACACATCGTGTTGGTCAAAGCTGCGTAAAAAGAAAGTGAGAGGAGTCCTTGCTCAAGAGAAATAGAATTGATGCTCACCAGCCTTTTTACACTTAAAAACAGAGACAAAACAAAACACTCACACGATAACAAATGAAAAACCACCAAACACTCCACATCACAACGTAAAAGTTTCTCTATGGGTAAGTTTCTCATGTTTTAAAGGGAATAATTCTAGAAAGTAGAAACACCTCTAAGTCATCAAATGAAAGGTGGCTCGAGCCCACAGTGAGTCATAAAGCCATGACTGTTAGATGATTCCTAACCTACAGATGACCAGCTGAATCCTGCTCCTGCTGGGTAGGCAGCCATGCCACCAAATCTGAATTTCTCCTTAATATCCACCCTTAGTACAGCCTCAGCAATGTGATGAAAGAATAAATGAACAAGAAGGCTGGACTTGACTCTTTCATGGCACGCAATAATTCTCCGTGCGGGGCACAATCATGTCAATAAAGCAGTATAGGAAAAGATATAAAAGACTAAAATTAAGACAATATCTGGTGCCTGTGATAAAGAGGTTGATTTTTTAATCTATACTTAGCCCTTCCCAAAGGCCTCTGGGTGGCTAAGTAGAGCTAAAAATACAATTGTAATTAAAATCTGCACAAACACCAAATCAATACAACTGATATATTCTTCCTTGAAGCACAACTCCTTTCTCATTATTTAATTTATTTACTCAAATTTTCTTTGATGTGCCACTGATCACTTCATAAGGTGTTTTTTAAAGCCAGTTTTTAATACTGAACTTATTTGTGTGAAAGAACTATTAGGCCTTATTTATATTTCCAAACAGACTCCGACGGCAAACAGAAGAGCTTTATTCTATTTACTATACAGATATATCTAACAGTCACAATATGTTGTATTTTAACCCTTTCCACAGGCAAAGCAGCATGCACAGGGAGAACAGCCCTGTCTCCAGTCTCACTTGTTCTCTGGTTGTTTCATTGATTTTTAAATACATGAATCTATTTCTAGAGAAACAAACACTACAGCATCCGGTAAAAAAATGTTGTTTGTGATGATCATTTCCAAGAGATGTTAAACATTAACCTGGATCTCAGGCAAATCTGCATTTTACCCACTAATGGGAGAATATTATTCAGCAATACATCCTACATGGTCTCGACTCCCTATCCTGGCCTGAATCCATATTTTATAATTTCTTAAATAATAGGTGTCTAAATAACAGTTGACATCTGGTACCATTAGAAGACATGCTAGGAGTCTGATAACTAGCTAGATTTTTGGATAACACCCACGTGAGAGAAAGATCATGTTTTCAATTAGCCTAACGCTACTTTAAACATAATAATGTAAAAAATAATTTCATTACGGTGGAAGTTAATTATGATATGGAATAATAATACTATGATTTATGCTCAGAGCCCAAAACCAAGAGTTTCAGAGCATGCTGGGCTACCTTGCCAAGGACAGATCCAGCAAATGATTTTTCCCCTCAGTGCTGTGGAGGTTGGATCTGAAAATAACACACGTAGTTTTGGGGGTCCCAGCACAAGAGGTGGGTGCAAACTGGAGATAGTACAGGCCAGTAACATGGGGGGGCAAAAGACATCCAAGCAGAGGTAAGAGAACTGGGTTCGTTTAGTCTGGAGAAGTCTAAACTCATGAATAACAAAAATAAATTAACACAATTAATAAATAAGGAAAACCAAAGCTGAAATGGACCTCCTGTTCTTCAGACATGTTTCCTTACCGTTTCTAGGAATTATTAAAGACAGAACCTCAGGTTTGCCACTCTTTGAGGGTTCTTCCTATCTACACAGACAAACAGATAACTGGATGTGTCAGCAGCTTCCCAATTCCCTACCGCTTATGTACATTTTGCACTTCTCAGTTAATTATGGCCTCCCTGGTTAAGAACTAACACTCACTCTATCCCTCTCCATCTGCTTGCTCATTTCTGCAGAAAACCAGATTTTCGTAACAGTGACATCTTTGAAAAAAGCTCTCTGCTTGGATACTTAAATTTTGCTGGCTAAGCAGAACGGTCCATGAATTTAAGGTTTAAAAATCAAGAGAAACAAACATGAGTTACAAACTCCAATTTGACAAAATAAGAATCCAATAGTACTAGACAATATATCCTAAGGTACTTGATGGTCAAGAAAAAGGAGCTGATCATAGAATCGTTTTGGTTGGAAGAGACCCTCGGGATCATCGAGTCCAACCAGAACCCAACTCCAGCACTAACCCGTGTCCCTGAGAACCTCGTCTAAACACCTTTAAACCCCTCACGGATGGTGACTCCAGCACTGCCCTGGGCAGCCTGTTCCAATGCCTGGTTGGATAAAGGTATCTTAAAAGAGATATCTTATAAAGATATCTTTAATAAGATACAACAAAATAAATGCCACAGAATTCCAGAAACGGATCTAATCTTCCTCACACCAAGTGAAGAAGGATCGTTTGCATAGCAAGTTCCATAGTCTAAGCACACCTGTGTTTGCAGTTGCCGTAAAAGGTGGATCCAGTGGCAATTTCAAAATCTTCAGTCCTCTCCGTGTCACCCTTCCCTTCATAATCTATCACCCTGCTCTTCAAAGAAACATGATAGCTACACAGTTCAGCTCAAAAATAGATTGAGTTCTCCTGCCGCTTTGGATCATCCTTTAATTGCACCACTTTTTATCTTTCCAGCCTATTAACTCGAGATCCTTCTAACGCACACCAACCACACTGAAGCAAATATACATAAAGATAGTTTATTTTTCTTCCTTCTCATCACCATACTGCTCGTACAATAGCTCCCTTGTTCTTCCCAAAACCGTAATAATACAGCATATCCTATTGCCCAACTAGCAGTGCTTGGTAAAACCTTCATTTGTAAGCTGGAACGCAAATATCACGCTGTGAGAAAGTCTGGATTTACAGAGTCCTGTGTTGATAACGTGTGAATTCTGATAAATACTACAGCCTGCAAACTCTATTACTCTTCTGGTAAATCATGAGAGCTCCCTTGGAGAAAAACAATATCATCTGTAAGTCAAATTGGGAAATGTACGATAAATGTCTTGCATTATTACTGGAAAACTCCAAAATATGTTAAGCACATTTCAAATATACTGAATAATTCATAAACAATAGCTCTGGAAAAGAAAACTAAGCACCAACCAAAACTGAAAAGATATATTGTCACTTTATTTTCTGAACTCAACAAAGAATAATAAGAAACGGTTTACTGTTTTTATTTTACTGGCCATATAGAGCAACCTAATGAAAAAGCAGTCAGAAAAGTCAAATAAATGCATAATGTGAAAGATTAAGTTAATTTACTATTAACCAGTAGCTATTATCTTCTCCTTGTAATTGAAATTGAATATATGGTTAAAAGTCAGTAAGAGCACTGTTTTTTATTTGATTTTCTGACGGTGACCATATATTACCTTTTTATCATCTTCTAAAAGATACGAAGCAGTATAGAAAGCTCATCCAGTTAAACTATCAACACAGCCAAAATATGCCAGATTACTTGGGTAATATTCTTTTTGAAGGAAGTTACCAATTCAAGTAGAAATTCACAAGCTAGCTTTCTACCGGGACACTCGTCAGGCCCGTGTATACAATCTCAGAACACGCTGTTTATCAGCGATATCCCACATTTTACTATCATTCCACATTAACGCGTTACCGCACTTCAGCCATCTGCCTCCTTTTGAGCAAGCCAAACCATACGAAAAATCACACTGGCTCTTTGCTGTCTTCATATTGTTTATTCAGAGTACTTAAAACATAGATTTCTTCATTACCACAATTACCAGCAAGCGTTGATACAAATCCTGGTTTGCACCACAAAGTCTCAGGTGCAGCCAGCCTTGCTCCAGGGACACAGGTTAACGCTCTCGTTTGACCTCAACACGGTCATGGTATAAAACAAACACTACACTATATGCTGCTACGTAGGAAAGATGATCTACAAGGATTCATTCAAGGAGCAATTAGAATCTCTAGAAGTGCGTGTCAGTCAATAGTACGTAACAGCTACAGAGATGATGAACTACAACATACAAAGCCTTCCTGCCCACCACACCTCAGGATGCTGCCAATTCCAGTTGTCCTAAAATATACCTGTAGTCGAGGATCTTTATATCTTCATTAGAGTTAAAATTGGCTAAGTCAAATTGGTTAAAAAAGAAATAAAACAACAGAAGGGTGGCATTGAGACCTATTGTTTCACCTAAATCACAGCAAACCACTCAAGGGACCGGCACGGACCCGGAATCACTGCCTAATCCCCACTGTGTGACCGGGATATTGTCACTTTCACACTGTGTGTCTGTCTCCTGGAAGTGATTCAGAGAGCCATCACACATCACACCAGCCTTTTCTGGAGTATGTGCAATTAATTCTCCTGCCAAAACTGGGATAAAGAAGCCTGACACTTCAATAATGTTTAAGCACACCTAATTATTTATTTTCTGGTCCTAATGGTTCCTAAGCATGAGAAAGAAAGAGGATTTGGAAGAACTCACAACTGTCTACTTTTATGTACATTGTTCAGGAGTCTGTAATGTCCCTTCATAAAATAGCCAACCTAAAATAACACTACAAACCAGTAGAATGTAGAGCAAGCAGGTAACCAGTGTAAATATTAATATAAGTAATAACATTATTTTCAAATGGGTATTACCTCATTTCTTTACAATTTCAAAGGTGATTTTTTTTAAATTTTGAAAATAGTGGTTTAATAAAAATTTCTTTTTTTTTCCAAAAAAATCCACAAACCAGTATTCACCGTGTGTTCCTTGATTTGTTTTTCCATATCTCACTCTTCGCCTGTCAAAATAAGTCGTGATTCTAGGACTCTGCAACTCAAGGCATCTATACTGGTGTAACTGTTTCAAGGTGATTTTTACACTCAACCCCAGTGTCTTTCACAACCAGTTTATCAGCAGGATTCAAGTGCATCTCAGGCTTCCATGAAAAACCCCACAAAATTGCACAAATTACAATTTGCAGAGATAAAACAACAAGAACAAAAAGGCAGTTATGGTTTGTTGAGCCAGTTCCAGAGTATCTAGTCCTACCCCATTAATTTCTACAGCTTGAGGAACAGCTCACCAAACTAGCACTATACCTAGATATTCCATAAATATACAAAGTCTAACATCTGATAAAGAGCCACCTCCACAGCAGAAAAACATCTCCAAGAGCTGGGCTGTGATGGGGATTAATTTCCTGTCCTCATTTTGCCTCCGGTTCCACTCAGAATCCACACAAACCGTGTCACCGCATTTTTTATTTCAATGGGACAACACATGACTCAAGTTACACAGGGACATCAAGGCTGAAAGGATAATCTTGTTAATGCTCATTTTTCAGTGTTAATGCCACTGTGCCAATGACAGCAGCGGAATAAATGTTACTGTAAGCAGCACTCAGTTATTTTTGTCACTATACCACAAAAACATTTTCTGCTTGAAGTCATTCCAAGTGCTCGAACTGCAGTGGAAAGAGATGGATTTGGAACGTGTTCACAAACAGGCAGCTTCAGGTAGAGCCAAAGACAAACAACAGCTTGTCAAGAACTCCTTTTACCCAGCCCCACAGAAATGACTGACGTGGTTTATTTGATCTTCGGGGTAAGAGGGTATTTTCACAAAAGAGTACAGCACGCAGACAAAGTGATGCTTTAAACTCGATTTTCAAGTTCCTGCTCAGGTTCACCATGTCCAAAGAATGTTGGAGCAGTTTTGGGCACCTGACATAGCGGAAGCCAAACTCTTCTATTCGCGCTTTGTTTCCTGAAAAACACTCATTTCAGGAATTGGAGAGGTATTTATTCCACTTCTCCATCTACGTATATTTATTCCTCCAGAAAAGACAAATACGCTTCAGGTGATCAAGGGAGTAAATAAAAAATTATAACTAAAAAGAAAGGAACTATTTTTCTAAGCTGTTCTTTGTTTGCTCAGAGGGACTCCTCGCATTTTATTTTTAGTACCTGGGTCTTGTTGCTGAACTTCTTAACCTCTGTTTTCATTCCTCAAAGATTTACCCTTTTCTCCTTGCACGATAACTCTGAGGAGTTTTCCACCCTCAGATCTGTTGAAGGTCTCTTTCACAACGCACTCAAATGTGATAGAAATACTTTATTTAAATAGTATTTGAAAATTAAATAGATCAAGAGGAGAAGGGAAGATGACTAAAAACTTCTAGAAAAACTAAAGCAAAGAAAGCAAGCAAAGATCCTGAAGAGCTTCAATTTACCTGCAGTTCACTTTAGGTTAGTTGCAGAGTTCTGCAGAAAAACTAATTGATCTATCTACATAGAAGCACCCAACAGCAAAGAAAGCCACAGGTACAGTACACACTTGTACGAATTACCATCGTGATGCCAAGATTTTAAGACAGGCAGGTTGTTGTTTCAATTGTTAAACTTCCATATTCGGAATGACGATGTTCTGAACATGGGTTGCCCCAACATACAAGAATAACAATGGTAATTATCCATCCAGGGCTGTGTCCGCAATATTGTAGCTTAGTTAAAAGGCACCCAGTTTTATTAGCCAAACATTACTCTTCTACTTATCTTTTGTAAGCATTTGCTCTCCTAATATTTACAGTCTTAAAAAAACCCACATAAATAACTGTAGGATTTACAGGATATTAAAGCTTTTTTTGCATCATTTTTTGGCTGATTTTATGTAAGTGAAGGAAATAATTCTATCAGCATTTTCTAGCAATCCTTTCAAATTTACTTCCTTCTCAACAGTCCTAAAAGACAGCTGACTTCTCCTCAATATTGCACTCCATGTGGTAGACTTTAGTTATCCTGTGGATGCTGCCAAGGTGATGGAGTCCCTTGGTTTCCATCAGATTGTCAAAATGCTCAGCTGTGGCACAAGTTCTATGTGCTTCTAGTGTGCCCTGTTACTAGCCTGGCACTTTAATTCCAGCTGCTCTAGAACACTCTTAAACAAACTAAATCCCAAGTTTTACAGATAAACAGCATAGCAGGAGAATGTACGGCAAAGATTCAAACCTACAGAGATGGCCAAGGCTGGCATACGGACTCTATACTTACATACCTCACACACAGAAGTCCTTTTTTCCAATCCTGTGGGCACCCACTAGTGATTTTACCCCCCCCCCCCCCGTAGAGTTCATAACCTTAAGTCCAGCTTCTCTAATATTCACCTCCCAAGCTGGCTTCATTTAGTTCAATACAAGTGAGATGTACCGAGTTCTTTCAAAATTTAATTTCAACTGACTAAATGTGCTCTCAAGACTCGCACGTGTCCTAGAGTATCAACACTCAAGTTAATCACAGATTAAATCCATTATACTTACTTTCACTCATATAGAAATCCTTATTTTATGACCCCAGGAAAATGTACTTTTCCGTCTATTATAGGGTACAAGAACTGAATCCCCTGTGGGATTTTTTTATTCTGCAACTGACATATATACAGATGAACTTTGACAACAGTTAACAGCAAATGAGCTACAGCTCACTGTATCAATACAGGATAATTTTACACTGACAAAATCGTCCAGCAGTTAAATAGCATATGTTCTGACCTAGACTGATATAAAATTAATGCCCCAGGACTGCGCAGAAGCTTGATGTTCCCTGTGTCCCATTTTGTCATTTAATTTTAGATAGTAATTACATAATACATCATTTCTTAATGCAGCCAAATATGAAGCAAAGAATATTGATGACCCGTATTTATTCTGCGGATGTTAATATCGCAAAGGAATCTTTCATCCTCGAGCAGCATTTTGTTTCTCCCGTGCAACCTGGAACTTCATTATTTGTCCTGGTGTGAGAGTATCCTGGTGGTTTCGGTTAGTATGTAAAGGTGCAGTAATGGATGGACCTGAATTCCTTTTGCCCAAGTTCTGAGCCAGCCATGAGACACAAAGGCACAAAAAGCCCCTGAGCTAAATCACATAATTAAGATCTAATTAGGGAAACAAACCCACCTCCCAAAGGGTGCTTATACAAAATCAGCACACTCACAGCTTCCACAGAAGCAATGGATGTGCTGGACATCTTCCTGAAATAAATCTTTCCTTTAATTAAAAATAGTGAAGATGTACATGTTTCAGTCAGGTTCCATCAAAAATGGAATTGTAAAATTGTTAGTACGGCCTTAATTTGACAATAAAATGCATTTGCATGTGTTTAGGTATTTTTAACCGCTATATTACATATTTTACCTCACTCGGTCACTTAAGGGGATTCTGTCTCTCTTAAAACACTTAATTGTACTCAAGCATTTCAGTTCATGTGCTAAGGAAAGGTTCACCAAACATAAGAATATCTATTATTTTATTTAAATAGGAGACATGTATTAAGGCGAAAAAACCATTTCATTTTCTGCTGAACACTATAATAGATGTGAGAAGTATTCACCATCCAACAGGACACGCGCATGGCCCTTCAGGATTGCTGGCGTACGCACACGGTGCCGTCCCACTTCTCGGCCTCTCGGTGCAGCAAGAAAACTGTTCACGCAATCTTTTAAAATCACCCCCTACTAGCTGTGCATCTGGGGAGTAAGCACTTGGGAGGCTGACAGTGCCTAGAAATGTACAGTCATCAGTGTTTGTATGAATGATTAACATAGCCTTAGGCGGGCGTGAAATGTTCTGTCTTTACTTTCTGGTCTCCAGTGACATTATCAGGTAAATGAATGGTCAACAAATCAGGAATAAAAACAACCACCGCCACAAACCCACAATCACAAGTGCTGCTTCTCCTTACCAGCTCCTCGTGAAGTTGGGCTATGAGCTCGTCTCTCTCCTTCAGCTGCAGCTTCAGCACTGAGCATTCATCTTTTATTCCATCCTACAAAAACAACAAAAGACATCTTATAACAGGCTTATAACACTTTTACTTCGCTCTTGACAAGAACAGGCTGTTTCACATAATGTGAAATAATTACATTCAAGTAACGGAAACTCAGTTCTCCTTTGACATGTGTGGTATTTTCAAAAACATATTCTAAGCTGTTGCATAAACAAATCAATGCATCCAGAGACATTACACAGCCACGCGAATAGCTCCCTGAGCAGGAGTCCACTGCATTGTTTCCTGAATCTTTTCAGCCTTTTACTGAAGATCCTGCAAGGTCATTCCTTTCCAGTTAAGGAATGGCTAAGAACTGTTATAATTTTACTCACACACAAAACAACATTAGAGAAATATCAGTTTAAAAGCATTATTGTGAAGCTCTTGGAAGAGAAAGCACAACAGACATTGACAGGAAAACCAAAGCACCGTTCCCATGCATACATCGGTCAGCCAAAACAGCAGGAACTCAAGTATTAACTGCATGGAAGAAAGAAATTATTATACTTACCACTTAGCAACACAACCTGACTGTAACTCAATTTGACGTATGTGAAAAATCAACCTAATAGCTGAGACTGCAGTCAAACTCAGCTCCATGGGGCAATTTCATGAGTCAATCGTGTATTTTTGTGGTGTTCTGATTAACATCCAAGAGTAGAAACTCAAACGTAATGACTGAACTGTTGAGGAATAACAACCCAAACTAATCAGCCACCCACCTGGTCATACAAGTCTAAATGAAGAGCTGTATCCTTGAAGAAGGGGAGACACAATCCAACAGAGATTTCGAGTGAAAAATAAACTACATGATAACCAGAATTTCCTTACAAGGAATTGTCACAAGGGACACAACAGAGGAAGGGACTCAAAAAGGATGGCCAGCTCATAAAGACAGACTTTTTAATCTACTTTAAATACACTGGGGTTGCATGATTCAGGCTCTTAACTATGCCCACATTCCAGTAGATACTTGACCCGTGTATTCCTCCGCTTAGAAAAATAAGCTTATTTATAATGTTGGTTACAATTATGTATGCAAAATATTTCTCATGCTTTTGCAGATCTTGTAATATTTACAGAGCAAAAGAGAGTAACAGATTGGCATGTAAGTACAGCTGAGTTCAAGTGCCAAACACAAGCAAATGACCGTAGATTTAAAATTCTGCTAAGTAACATTGACCATTTCTAGTTACTAAATCGATATCCTTGGACACCTGAATCCTTACCATTCTGCAAAATGAGTTTATACCTGTATATTTTATCAATGTTGGGCTATCACTCCAATGAGAATGCAGATGCTGCGAAAATATTAATCAACACTCCGAATAATTGAATCGTACACTATGCATGTGTTCATAATCTACAGGTACACACCATAGCTTTGAGGCCATTTTGTTGAGTTTAATTAATTACATGGGCTACTTATTAAGTGTTATATGATATTCTCATTATTTTTATGAATGTTGTTCATGATCTCATTATGAAAAAAAGGGTAATTATTCTGCTCTCCGTTGCAGTATGTTCATAACAGGCTTGTCCAAAACTCTGCAAATACTTGATAAAAAGAGCAGCAGAATAACTGCTCATTTTTGAAACGTTAGACACAGCACGCTCCGTAAAGGAAGTGCTGTCTCTTCAAACTTTTATTAAATGCAGGTAATCAAACAGTTTTGCAGTCTAAATTCCAGGTGTGCTTCATAAAAACGCAAAAGCAGCTGTGTGCAAAATGTCCATTGTATTTTCCTCATTTATATTCTCTGATATTGTAAAAATACTGCAGGATTTAGCTGCATACTCACTATGGACCTGCTGTTATTATTGCACGTTTATGATCAGAATATTCTTTGACTTATCTTCATACTTCTACGAATTAGCACCCTCACTTCAGATGTAGCCTATAACAGCAATTGCTATTTGTCAGTTTAGTATTTCCCTATTTTAGTTTAATTCTATCTATCTGGGAAAATGCTGAACATAATAGCAAACGTGTCTCTCATCAGATTGGGTCAAAAGATGACAAACTGCACTGGATGTGTGAAGACAGCTGCAGCAGGTTATGCCTAAGTACCAAACCCCTCAATCATTTCCATTTGGAAAGCTTACTTTACACCTCTTCATACTTCAGAGCAAATAAGCACATTGTGCTTACTGTAATCAAAGCACTATAAACAGAACTAACCAAGTATTAGAGAAGATAGATTTGCTGCAATTTTCCTTTGCTACTAAACAGAATACACTGCCAAAACAGCACCATAAAATTAGAATGTTATAAAACTCATTTGATAAATGTGCCGAGTTTCCAATGCTAAGCAGATTGTTTACCAACTTGGGGTAATACAAACATCAGCAATTACTTAGGATGTAGTTTCTTTTAAAATATCATCCTGGAACAAACCGAACTAAGAAATTTAAAGCTGAATGTCAGGTTCAGAAAGCTATATAAATGCCATAATAGCTGAAGCTTCCCTTAAGTCATGCAGCAGATTCATACAACAAAACTGATAAGTTTCTGAATATCTTGAACACTCAGAAAACACAGGTTATTTTAACCTGTACAGGATGTTTGTGTCAGCAGTGCTGGAGTCCAGACTATGTACAGGATTATGGATATCTTCTGTGCTTCACTTTATACCATTTTTGGTGGATCTTACTAGAAATTGTAGAGAAGCACCATTACCTGTCTCTGGAAGGAGACCCCACTTGCAATTACCTGTACCGCATTGACACACGCGCTTTCATTAAAAGCAAAGGCATCTACATATTTGAGATGATTCACGTGAGTAGACATCTGGATATTACAGTCTGTGTCTACAGAAATGGCTTTTTTTTTGTCAGATCATGAATAGTTTTATTGGTTATTATTACTATTATTTGAGAGATGGTTCCCCAATATATTTACACCACAACAGATGAACACGGTATGACTTTTCAGCAGTATATTTTCCCTTTCTGCGTTCACTCCAACTCTACATATTACATCAGTTTATATCAATCCCTTTCAGTCACACCAAGAAAAACAAACTGCCTGGCTGCAATTCTTCATGTGTGTGTTAATCCTCATAAAACCTAATGCAATTCTATACTGTGTTCTACCCAAATCTCAGCTGCCCCATTGCTGCTGGTATATATACTTCTGTAGAAACAGACACAGATCATCTATTTGGTTTGGTTTGGTTTTGTTTTTTACAAGACCCTTATTTGCCAAGAGGGTTTCTTTACACAACAATTATCTTACAGCATTGCAAATGCTCTGGAAGACCTAATGCTACTTATTAATTCAAAGAAAACCTTTTATAATCAGGGTGGGATTGTTTGGTTTGGTATTTTGGACTTGCTTATTGTATTTTTACATTAAACCGTAACCATGAAGTTTAGCAATTCAGGATTCTCCTATGAACTGTCATGAACATCAGGGAAAAATAGCCCATTCATATCTAATATTCTGCTCTAGTACCAAATCAGCAAAATCAAAATCCGCTCAGGCTCTTACATGCAAACAACCTTGATCACTTAATACACATACTGACTCATATCAGAAAATATCTGTATCTATAACCTCGTACAGACATAACTTCACCCACCATTGAAATGCAGCCACACTTCACTGCTATGTCTCTGTTTCTTTCCACCAAGCAGAATGACAGAAACACTTTGGCCAAGATGTAAAAATATCTGCCAAATGCCACATTTTCAGAAAGTTTCATTACCTCCAAGCCAGTAAACGCACTCCTTCGTATCCAGAGAACTTGCCTTACATAAACGCTCGTTTTTCAGCCACGGTCCCTCTGGCTCCTCTAGAACCTTCCCTCGATCCACCACACTAGTTTACTATCGCCTTCAAAAACGTGACGCCACTTCCATTATTTTAGGTTGAATTCAACATTCATGCTTTAAAATATTCTTTCTCCTGCTTCTTGGACTCACAAGGAAGTTTTAGACAGAAGAAAAGCCTTAAATACATAGCGATTTGAACTTTCCCGGCTGCGAGCAAAAACACAACAAGCGGCCTCTTGTGCACAACCAAAAGACAAAATATATTTTTACATTTCACATATTTTTCATTTCCATTTTTAGATTGACCAGGATGATTCAGGTAGGAAACCAATGAATAATATACACGCTCAGGTCCCCCTATATTGGAATATTTCGAGTCTATACGTTTTGCAGAAGAAACCTGAACGACATCGTTCTTTTCCTAAAAATGAACTAAACATTTATTTAGGAGCGGGTAGTCTCTATAAAATTTTCCTCTGTAGAAAGAAACAAAGAAAAACCCTCATAATATCAAGATACCACGGGAAACAACAGTGGTCACGAAGCAAAAAGCGGAGACAACACCAACGGAGATTTCCTGGTGAGTACGGCTGCTGCTTCTGCTTCGGAGCAGCGTATTTGCTTTACTGTCTTTGTATACGCTGGGAGCATATGTTTTTCAGAACTTCTAAATAATACTAAAATACATGAAATGAACGGAGGTAATGATTAATTTGCCTGGTAATAGTATTGTAATTATGCCTGTGGGATTTGAATTAAAAGCATCCGAGGGCTAATAAGAACTAGTTAACTCCGGCAGGTCGCTGTGATTACCTATTACTTACTAGACTGCAGATGAGGAAAGTTGAAGGGCTACAATCTAAGAAAAAATAGGTAGTTCTTCTAGATAGGTATTCATATGAATCATCTCTTTCCACTCATAAATCTTACCATCTAATTCTTTAATATCTGTCATTACGGAAGTGTGGAGTCCAACCTTGCAGCCTCTCCTCTGCTCATTTTGGACAAACAGAGAAAAACGCCAAGAAACTCAGCCAAAAATGAGTTTGATGTTATATTCTTTAGGCAGTTTCCCAGAGATCCAGTTACTAAAACATTATTTGTAAATCATATTTTAAGTAAGTTGCGCGTGCCACAGAGGCATTAATGACGTTGTCACTTGCAGTGCAATCTCACTGTTAGATTCCTGCATCATTCTTACTTTGCCACCATTGCAGGGTCGTAGCTATTTACCCTCTCCCATTGTGGCGAGCAGAAACCAAACTCCCCTTGAGCAGACCTCTGCTGACTCCTGGGTTTTTTTTTGTCAAAAAAAAGGAAAATAGATGCATTTTGATGTTCCTCTTTCCCAGACAAGAGTTGTATCCTGACATACCCTCCGAGCAGCCCGGCCAATAGATGTGGTGAGTGAGACCGGACAGATTAATGAGCTCATTATAATTCATTAAAGAGTGATGTGGGGATGACTGCCTGCTTTAATTAGTTTTATTACTGTAGGAAATCGTTTTATATGCCAAGCTCATCACCAAGCATGCCTGGAAAACATTAGAGCGGTAATCAGACTTGAGATGGGAACCTTTCATTAGCCTGTAGGGCTAAAGGCACTTATAATGACAAGGATGGTATTAAGAAGATGGACACGAGAGTGGCTAGCATAAAATAATTTATCACGTCTAATAATTCCATGATAAACAGCATAATGGCGATTTCAAGTTAAAAATTTGGTGGAAGAGCCGTGTTGCTATGGCATAGCGTGCACTCTTTCTGTAATCATGCCGTTAGCTGACACTAATAGATTTAGAAGGTTTAATAGGTCAGGTTTGCTCAGATAATAAATCCTAATGCAAATTAACTCTGACTCAAGCATTCTAATGAAATGTTAATTGGCAAGTGGAATTTTTTAAGAAACATGTAGGCCTCTTTTCCCAGTCACCCCCAGACTAGCAAACACATTTCCACATATTTTTGTGGTAATTTAAAGTTGCAGAAAAACAACAGGTGAAATTATTTTGTAAATAACAACGGGTAAAAGACCCAAGGTAAAGTAGCAGTAGAATTGGATGGAAAAAAATGGAAAATTAGCTTAAGAGCTTTGGTCAGTCTGCAAAAGTCCCACTGAAGAAAGGATTACTTTCTACAATCCATTTTTGTAACATTTGAAGGCCTAGAACATACTCACATTCAAGGTCCCTTCATCATTACACAAATGGTTTAAGGTCTAATCTCTGTAACCTCAATAATTTATTGCAATCAAGTGACTACCTTATCATTTTCATTACACTCTCTTCACTCTAAGCAACAGTAAATCTTCCTAAGCCCTACTTTCCTGATTAGTTCTCTCTTTAATCTATTGTTAGGTATCGTTAGGCTCTATAACTTCAGGAGTTAGGTATTTAACACATACCATTCTATTTTCATGAGCTGCGTTGCTCAGTCACTCCCAACACCCACTAGCTCAAAGCCATTCTTTCTTCACAAGTTTTCTCAAACAAATCACCAGTTATTCTTGAATTTTCTAGTGCAAAAGAGCAAGTTTCTTTCTGATTATACAACAGAGCAACTGTCCATTGTTATTTGCTTCTTTTAAGAAAACAGCTCCTTCGTACAAGCTTTGCAAGGTTCCCCTTGGCAAGCTGCCCCACGGGGTTTTAGTTGAGAGTGATACTGTCAAGTCCAACTTATGCTGTTGGGTATTTTCACACTGCTGTTGTAATTATGGTTTATAAAAGTATCACAAATGGAGGGTTAACAAAAAGAAATAAAGATAGCCAGAGGTTCTTGGGATGTCTTCTGCACAGTTATCATAAAGGCAGACCTTGCTATTGCACTGTGGCTCACGGTACCAATAAATAAGCCGTACAACAGCCCAGGTTGCTATTACAATCTTACAGAATAGGAAGCCGAACACAAAGAACTACTAAAATATTCCCCAAAGGTTTCCAGTTAATTGAGAGTGGTCAGGGTGAACCAACACTACCAAACCTGAAAATATTTATTGATAAGATTTCAGGTTTTACGTTCAATCATTGAAACAGATGGAGGGAATTTTGTTGCTGTTACTTCAGGAGCGATTAATAGCGATTTCCAATCAGTATGTCCATGATTCTCCATCACGTACATAATCTTTATGAGGCACTAACAGTATCCTTCGCGACTGAAATGCAACACTTGGTCCAACACGTGAACTGGGAATCATTTTATGTTTTACTACTCCACTGTAAGGAGAAACATTTTGTGCAGCTCAAGCCATGAAACAGCGAACAGAGAAACACAACAAACCCACTGCACTGTACTCATCTGACAACTGTACACAGTGTGTTTATTGGAGCTACAGAAAACACAGCAACTGCACCAATGCAAGACACAACAAACCTCTCTGTCCGTAAAATTTGTGCAACACCACCATTTTTCATATATATAGGATAAAGTTAGCTGTAGCTCAGCTAATCCACGTAGACTGATCATGCCACATGTTTTGGAGATGGTCAAATTACTGTCATTTTATCTTGTTCTCATGTATATTACATAATATACATGCAGTTTTCTGGGGGCTGTGGTGTGGAACTGGGGTTCAGAATCCAATCTCAAGCAAGGCAGTAACACAAGGGACACTGAAGAGCAGTTTTGTCTTCCTATTTGAGTTGATTCCCCCTGAACTTGAAGTGTAATTGCCCCTGATAACACAGATTTAATGTAAAGGCTGCTTTTTGTCTGTTTGAAGAGCCATTCACCATTCGGAAAAGTTGTGTTTGCCCTGGAGTAAGCCCCGTTAGATTCAATCATGCAGTTTTGTTTAGCAAGGGGATTATCTTGTCTTTTAACTCAAAAGGTTTATCACTTATCATAATAAATCTCTTTGGGAAAACAAACAAAGTGAAACAGAAGCAACAAATCCAAGATGATTCTGGAGTTTGGGTTGGGTTTTGTTTGGTTTGGGGTTTTTTATTTGTTTTATAAAGAGAGATCAAGAGGGTGGGAAACGCCCCATGCAAGTGATGACATTTCTTGTTTCCTTCTGCGTTACAGTCCAAATACTCCGAAAAGTTTCATTCTGTTCACCAAGTCTGCTTTATTTATTATTGTACCATAACAACAGCTTAACACCATTTTGGAATGGTCCTCTGAGATATCATGAGACTGATTTACATACCTTCCATTTTCTTTTTATAAGGGTACACAACAGAATCCATGTGTACAGCGAACGCTTAGAATTCTTACTCCTGTTGTTCAGATGTTTTGTAAATCACTGTGTCTTACACAATAAAGACACAGTAGGAAAATAATTTGTTGACTTGTTGAGAAAATAGTTTGAAAATCCCTGTTGAATTGGTCACTGAATCTGTAAATGATGCTAATACTGTTCCCTGGCATCACTGATTATTCTATTTATATCAGACCAGCAGTGGAAAGAATACAGACCCACTTCTACCACTTGTCCTCGGTTGGTCGTACTGACAACAAAAGCTGTTGCTAAAGTACCTGGCCACCTACACAACAGCTTTAGTTTTGTTTTGTTTTAAAAACTAAGAGCAATAGGATTCTTCAAGTATTCAATTATATACGTGTGGACAGAAACAAATGAGCTGCACTTTCAAAATAAACTCCCAATTCTAATTCCTCCAGTTTTCAGGTACCTGGCATGGAAAATGCAAACACTGGAAATTATGCTTACTTCTGTGTTTGGAACAACTACATTAATAAAAACTATTATTTTGTTTAAAATACTTATGTTTGAAGAAAAACGGTTATTACGTTATATATTATATATTATTATATTATTTAAAATAAATTATAAATTAATGCACAAATCTCCCTGTTTCTCAAGGAAGCAGTTAGAATGTGTTCTAAAGGTGGTAACACAGCCCTTCGGTGTGTTATTAGTGCTCTATTCACCGCAGTGTATTTCATTACCTTTTCTCAAGTATGTCTTTTTGAAATCCATATTGAAAGGTATGGTATCAATCATATTATATTGAAAAATAAATGCATATTTTTCATCAGTATAACCCGTTCATTACAAATGACTTATGCAAATAATATCATTGATCTGCATGTCAAATTAAGTCTTTAGGACTCCAAAGATGTGCAAGATTTCATTCACCTTTATTTATTTCCAAGAAAAAGGAGTTACTGTCCTATACTCATGCTCTTTCTAGTTACCTTTTAAACAAAGGTCAAACCCAAGCATCAGTCCTGACCGTGAAAAGCAAGAGCAAGGCAGAGACTAAACTAAGCAAAGTACTGAAAAACAATCAGCAAAATAAGCCTGAAATATTAAAGGCTATATATTTATGTACCTAGAATAAGAAGCAGATTATGCCTATTAACCTAGACCCTGGTTTAAGAACTGTTAGCAGTCCCTCTTGTACAGCTAATTATGTGTTTTCAGGCTTATAACTTCTCTGTTGCCTTGCTCAATTCAAATTGCATAGAACAATTAGCTTACGTCAGCACATCAGGAGTGGAAGAAAGGGTTATTTCTCAGTTAACTTCCTCATTTGGAGATGAAATGAACATCTGAAGGAAAGAAGATGCCTGCTCTCAGGTTAAGTCCAGCTGATGGACACTGAGTGCTGGGAAACTCTTCCTGAGAGTGGATCTGCTCATGGCAACGCCGCAAAAACTTCCCATTCAAACACCTCTGGTCTGACAGAAAAGCAAGCGGAATTTAGACCTATCGTTTCCTCGGCTGCTGCTATATTTATGCGCCATTGGCGTTAGCTTTGTCCTATAAAAGTCAACTGCTATTTCCCAAAAATACAAAATGGTTGATTTTGCAGTTAAAGAGCAGAAGTTTTAACAAAAATTAGGAGAGAAAAATCAACCGGGTGTGAAACTGCTGTGGAAATACACATGTTTTCATCTGATTATTTCCCCCCGGCAAGGAATTTAGACATGTGAGAATCCTATGACAACAATTAGAGAATGACTGAGAAATTGCCGTTGTGGAGATTCTGTCCTTCAGTGCCTTTCAGATTGCGGATGAGGAGTTTAATTAAGGCTATAAACCAGGGGCAGAATGTATTTCCATATCTATATATATGATTAAACACCTGTCCTAATGGGGTCCTGATCTTTCAAGATGGTAGTAAGCACTCTGTCTGATGGGTTACATCTTCAAGGCAAACGCCAGAATTTACTGTCATTGTTGATCCAATGACTCACTTGCACAGAAGTTTCCATCACATTAAAAGGTGCCTCCAAATAATTTCTCCTCCGTGCTAGGGAGAGACACCACTTTGCCTCTTTGGTCTGCCATATATACAGAAGAATTCACGCAAAAGTCTATGAACACTTCAACATCTTTCATTTCTAAAATGCCAGTTACATCTGAAATAGGGTATGCCAAATTCCAAAGCATTAAGAAATTTGCTGTCATTCTAATAAGCTTCATACGGATGCATGCAAAGAAGCACTAACAAAACAACATAATTACTTGCGCACAAAATTCACCATCCGCTCCTCCACCAAGGTCCTTTTCCACAATATGCAGAGAACCAATTTCTCACCCCCTGCGTATCTCCAGAGTCGTACAGCGATGGAGGGTTTGCCCCATTTATTTTCCCCAGAGCTGTTTGCAACTTCAGTCACTGACAGTTTGAACCGGTACAAGCACACTTAGTTCTTGTTATGAAAATTAATGGGCCTACGCAAAGTAGCAAGCCTGTGTGCTACACCTCCAGAGCTGAGCAGTAATTCTTTATGTCCTACAGAGAGATGAACTTAGGTTGCGGAGAGCAGAAAAAGCCAGACTGATTTTGCAGAGACATCAAATCAAACAAAAACCCCAGAGCAGACCTCCTCCACTAAAACAGCGGCACAGACTTTCTTCATTCAATGGCAAGAAGCAATTTATGTGAGAAACACAGTGGTTTATGGTACCATAAAGATCAAGCTGGGCAGCCCCTATCTGTCTCTCTACAAGAGCAGGATCTGTTCTGCATCTTATTGCCTGGTGGGTTTATAACTTTTCACTCTCACTCCCACAACTTGTAAAGTTGCTGGTGTGTAGCCAAATCTGTCAACAAAAGGATTAAATTATTTCACTCCTCATAAAACATCAGATAAATTATTTACTGTTTAACCCTATTGCAAATTCTCTACTAAACCTCGCAAGGAAAATCCTTTCTGCACTGATACAAATCAGCTATTTTAAAATGCTTTAGGAATGCTATCAGCCTTTGTAATCCAGCTCATTAAAAGCGAAGTAGCATATATGCATTAAGTATGAATGAGATCAAACAGCATTAACTTTCTAGTCACCGAAAGTAAATACAATTCTAATTCATTAGCAAAAAAACCATTTGCTGCACAGGAAGTTTGCTGACTCAATCACTTTTCTCAGTGCTAAAGAAGGTGCAAATATATATTCAAAATATATATACGCGACACAACAGAAGAAGAAAATATATATAAGCCAGCTTATTTCTAGACAGCATAACCTGCTATACACAATACAAATGTATACATTTGAAAACAGACACGAACTATACAATCCTCCCCAGTGGCTGAAAATGAAATCCTACAATTCTTGGGAAAAAAAACCCCAAACAAACAAAAACCACATACAAAAAGTGTATGCGGTTGCTGATGGATACAGGTGACAGGCTGCCTACACATTAAGCTCAGTCCCAGTTCAGACACAGTTTCTTATCAACAATAATCAACACCAAAACAGCCACAGTAATATAAATAATGCCATATTTGTACAAGCAGAATTTAATTTTCTTGTACAACCACATAAAATGAATGTTTTATCAAATACCCGAACTCCCGATGTGTAAGAAAGTAATTTGCTGAAAGACTGGGTGCAGTTTTCATCTTTCATTCTTGCCCTGGGAAGAAAGGCAATCCTGCGGAAATCATCAAGAAGAAATGATGGCCTAAGGAATCAAGGCAGGGTTACATCAAGAAATGCCCACGGCTGAAAACCGAGTATTCAAGACTCTTTTAAAGAGGCAGCCCTGCTGGAAAACTGCAGTTCCAGCAGGACGAGATATTCAAATCAACGAAAAGACAGCAAAGGAAAACGAGTTTGATGTTACAGACCATAAGAGACAAGATTTTAATGAGCTAGGAAAAGAAACCCCCACAGACTGGGCCTTGAGTAGAGAACGCACCCGGACAGGAACATAAGCCAAGGGGCATTTCCCACCGGGAATATGATAATTGCAGATTGAAAATCAAGGGTCAGAGCAAATGAGGTGGCACAAGGAGGTGAGGACGCCAAATCTCTGGATGCTACATGAAAAGCGTGGGGTTTGACAGAAAGGTGAATATGCCCAATACTTTAGGCTCTTTTCCTTTCCCCTGACAATGCTATGATCACTATATGTGATTTCTGTACCATTTTCCATCTCTGAATTCAGATAACATGGCCCACACGTGGTTGGCAGAGCACTTGACCTGTGCCTCTCCCATTTAACCCACGTCTGAAAATAGCCGAGCGTAGTACTCATTCTCCTAAGACAGAAAGGATGGATCACCAGCTCATATAAGCTTCACTAGTTAAGGTTTCATAAATGTTTTATGACTTTATATGGTACCTACTATCAAAAGAATGGTAATCATAATGTGATTTAATGGAGGAATGTGTATATCCTGAAACAGATTTGACAGAAAATAATAAAAATTTACTCGAAGCTTCATATAATAATCAAATTCAATACCAGATGGTATTACCTTCGCACTGACAAAGACATTCCATCTCTGCTTTCTGTCACTAGAATAATTTTCATGACAGAAATTAAAATATGGATCACTTTTTTCCTCTTTTAATGTAGCTGAAGTTACTATAAGAAGGTATCTGTATTTTTTTTAAACACAGAATGGTCAAAGAGCCACCGGAGGACAAGAAAGAATCAAGAAAGGGATTACACCCCATCGATTCCCCTCTCGAGAGCCAAGATGCTCTGGCTCATTCTCACCACTGCACTTGGCCATCTCATCCTATCAGCAGGCACAAGTCACAGCTTATCCCCTCCCATCATACAAAACAGTTCAAGCATTTCCATCCTCACACTTCTCATCGTTCAGCAAAGCTCCCGATATTTTTAAAAGCACACAAAAATGTGGAGACTTTCATTGTAATACAAAGGATAAGAGACTTACAAACACATGGAGTTTGGGTCTGGAAAGACAAGTCAATGAAGTTTCTGATGTTTCGGCACGGATCTAAACCCAGATGGGGCTTCTCATTTTCTCAGGAGGGTTCCCTTGTCAGAAGGTGACCACGATTCAGGGACCAACTCATGCTGAAGGTGGGGTGTAAAAACCTCCGATGGACAATATGATGCTGTCCCCCGGCAAGGGATGCTCTGGATTACATCCTGCTACAGTTTACGATCAGGCATCAAACTTGTATCTTTCATCATCTGAGCTCCAGCTAAACTGGTTTTAAAAGTACGTGTAAAAAAATCAGCTGTGCAATAAAACACTTCAAACTGAAAGATATCATTTCGGCTTTCCAAAAAACACTAATGCTATGTAACATCGGGTAATAAAGTCATACTGAATGCAGAATCAAGATAGGGAGATGCCAGTGTGCTGTATGAGAACAAGTACAACAGGAACTGAGCTCTAATGACACCATCTTGAAAAAATTTGGTAAAAATCACAAGATTTTTCTAATCAGGATTAAATGAAAACAATTTACGCTCATTTGGACTGTTAAGTGAAGCACTTCCCGCACCTCATTTTTGGTTTTGGAAACCTTTAGAAATTAATGATGATTTGACAGATCTTTTATCTGTATAACTATGTTCCCTGGGTGTAAAACACATGTTACGTATTACTCAAATATCATATTCCACAGACCTAGCTTGTTGCTGATTAAAAAGTACCATGCATCTTCTGTGAACTATTATCTTGCATCCATATCCTATCAGAGAGGTTAAACAGATCTCTCAGGTACAAATAAGATGCTCTGGATATTCACCAAATGTCCCTTTGGGGCTCACAGGTCTGTGCTGTCTTTTAGCAAACATTCATTACAGTACACTCACAATATCCAAGCCGTCTCGTTGCCACGCGATGGCTCTTCATTCCGCAAGAGCAAGTTTGTTAAAGTCATTTCCCTGCGTATCTGAGGGCACGACACCACTTCAGCTCTTCCATTTTTTTAAGCTCTGTTTGTACAACAGATAAAGACACTGGCAGTAAAAACGGCAGATTATAACTTTTTCTTCTGAACTGGGCATGGCCAGATAAAGGAATGCTAACTTTCTTTTTTAAAGAAAGAAATAATTGCTATTACTACAACACAACCACAATATTGTTACAAATATGCAAAAGATTTTAAGTTGGAGTGCTGGTGAATTTGCTTTTATGTACTTAGAGGGGAACATAATTTTCCTCGAAACTACTGATTAGGGCAGGTTTTTAAATCTTATCATATGCATGTGATTAAAAACAACTAGAGCGAGCTAATTGCAACATCTGTAATGCAAGGTGTCAATCCTCTGTCACATTCATGATAGGGAAAAACTAATTAAGACAAAGCTGTATTAGGCAAGACATTGCCTGTCCCTTCCACGCACACCATACCTCATCTTAGTTTGATGGAGCATCCTCAGACCTGCCAAAAAGTTGTAATTGAATGACAACATTCATAGCAGTCAAAGGGTCAGATGCCAGTGTGGACTATGCGATGTGAATTGATATTCTTATAACCAATTAGCACTGCCATGATTTTCAATATGCAGCCTGCAGGACCATGTCCACTGCCCTATTCTTACCTATTTTGGCATCTAGAACAGTTGCGAGTACTAATATTTTGCACATCTACCATGGCTGCATTCTGAGCCCTTCAAAGGATGAATAAAATGAGTGTTACTGTACCACTACAAAGAATACACGTACTCTGGCAGTTCTGCAAGTAGATCTGGAATCACCTGCATTACCGCCCCCCAGAAGACACGCAGCCCCTGGGACAGAACTGCTGTATCCTCCAGTTGTCGCTTTTGTACCTTAAACCCACGGCCACCTTTCTCTAGAAATAAACCACTAAAACAGCACAAGCCTTACACTATTTGCAATTTAAACACATTCTTGTCAACCACAAATGGAAACTCCCACCCCTGCAATCTTCTCCCTTTTGTCCACACAGAAAGAGAAAGGAGAATCCAGTGCTACTGTTGAAAAGAATGCCAGGTAAATGCAGTCCTTTCTTCTTCTTGACAAGAGCCTTTGATTGACATCTGATTTACTTTTTTTTCCCCTTTTTTCCTTTATTGGCCTTCTCTTTCAGGAAACAAAGGCGAAGGAGAGGATGAGTACACCGTGTCATCAAGAGCTACACAAACGCAGCTCGGAACAAGAGCAGCTGCAATCTGAAAATAAAGCAGCCTAGGAATCGACAGCATGTTTACAGCAACTATTTCTGTAAGAAATATATACCTGTATCTGTGGGTGGATATATATCCGGGGAAAATCAGTTCCCAAGTGAGCCTGCTAGTAGAGTTTATAATAAAATAAACTTTATATTAAACTTCCTAAAAACTCCATAAAGAAGTCTGAAAGGCTTTTAACTCGCACAATCCAAAAGGCTCTGCTAGAATTAAAGCAAGAACGTGGAGTTTGCTCTAAAGCAGAATAATGGCTGGTTGTTTAGATGGACTTTATAAGGACTTTGGTAAAAAACGTTCTGTTTCCGTGCACAGAAAAGCAACCTGTAAGCTTAGGTGTTCTCGACCAGATCATTGCCACCCACAAAGTTCCTGGAAGAGGTTTCATTCAGATAATTCTGCACTAGCCTGTCACACAAGGAAAAAAAAGTTTTGTTTGACTAATAATATAAAGTATTACCATTTACTGTAAGTCACTTGCAGTTCAATTAATGGTTTAATGGAACGAGCAGGTCCTGCGCCAAGAGACACGGTCCTGCCCTTCACTCAAGCCGAGATCCTGTGTGCCATCAAACGGGCATCTGGCGGGTGATGGCACCAGAGAAACAAGGCTGGAAGCGTCACTGCTGTTCCTGGCAGCTTGAGATTACACCAGGTCTGAGAAGATTAGGCCAGAGAAGTCAGCACCACGGTGCAAAGTGGAAAATCCTTAAATCTGGATTTTCTGCCATTGACAAGATGCTTAAGCCACTTCTTCACAGCTCCACGGTGTAGTTTCCCTTCTATTTTGTTACTTTAAATTGGAACATTTTCAAACCTCCCCCTTCCTCCAGCCCATCCCTGCTCTCCACATTGAAGAATAATAATAATGATCTACTTTTTAAAGAAAAGAACTAGGGAACTTCACAACTCCTGGGTGTTCTATGACCCAACGACTCCATGCCTGCACAACAGAGTGTGGCAGACCTGCCAATCTGTACTATATTTATATATATATATATATTTATATATATATATATACACACACACACTTTATTGCAGTGACTTTTTTTTAAATACTCTAAAGAATTTCGGGCAGGTAATAAAGATTGACAAGCATACAATTTATTCTGTACGTCATCTACTACACAGATACACTTTACATTCCTTCTCTAGACAACTTCTCTTGCTTGAAACAAGGTCATTTTGGATTATCAAATTCTATTCGGGATTATTGAGTCTTCTCAGTTCAAATCGTAATGGATGGTATTGATCTTTGATCTTCACATTTATGTTTTCATCGTAGGTCTTAAACAAAACTGAGGGTCCTTGCTCACAAACCAAACATGTGCTGTCAAGTAGAGTTGGGCAGAGAATCACACAGATCAGAACATCACAAAATGTGCCTAAATCTCCTATGTACCTGATGTTTAAAATATAAAAAATGCCTTTAAGTCTAATAGCTGCAGCCTAATAATTGTTTAAATAAGCTCTAGTGAAATAACAGAGATTTAATACACAACTGTCAAGAGATGTGTCGCCCTAAAATTATGTATTTTTACTTTTCCCAGCTAATTCTTGTTTGTCAGCAATTCATAGGAGACAGAGTTCTTCCAGTCCCCTGACAAGTAAAGCAGCAAATTAAACCAAATGGGACTAGAAGGGCACACAAACGACAAATGGGAAATGAACTTTTATCTAAGCCCTGCTGGGTTAGCCAGCATAACGGGACAATAAGTCCTTTCTCCTGGTGACCAGGTACTCCACAAATCTCAGTATGTCTAGTAGCTTTTCTTGGCTTACAGGCAGTTCTTATCATGTTCCCATTTGGTATATAAATAATAGTTGATACTCCTAAAAAAATACATAGGAAGTTAAGCAGACACATTAATGCTTGCTGTATCCTTCCTCAGATGAGGAGTGAACTACTCAACAATATAGACTTTAAATTGAATTTTAAAATGCCAGTGGTGTCCTCCATTTACTCTTCATAATGAGATGATAGTTGTCACACAAACAATATTATCGCTACAAGCATATCATTTTGCTAAGGCTGTAACATCATCATATTCCTAGGTAACTGAGTAGGGTTTAGTATCTTTTTAAAGCTCTTTTGTAGTCTTTTTATCTATCAGACTTTTATTCAGTACTCTTCAATAATTTTACAGCTAGAGTTGCACCTTAAATAAACATCAGTAATTTCTGTAAGGTGTTTCTTTGATGTATGTTTCATTATTGCCATTTTGTTTATACCACCATGATACCTGTAAATGCTAATTTTTATGCCAAACAGTTTTAATACCAGAAACAGCTATCACAGCTCGTCAAGGGCACGGAGCACATTCCTCAGCACTGAATAACAGCGGAAGAACTGGAGTTCAACCTTCTCTGGAGGAGACTCCTAACGACACCTCTGGGGACAAGAATCACACTATGAAATACAACCAGCTCTCAGTAAGAAGCCCAACAAGACCCCAAATCCTTCCCTTCAAAACCATAATTGCCCAAAGGACCGGAAAAGAGTAAGAGCCAATCTCTGAGAAGCTAGTAAATCTCATAAGATGCTCATATTTTTCATGACATCTTTTTTCCAATGGGACAAAAGGAATACTCCCCTCTACGCATACCAGCAGTGATTCTCATCATATAGTGTATTTAAAAAACAGGATTAACATCAAATGTCACACCACAGATGGTATTAGAACACTTTTTTTAGTAAAATATTTATAGAGATTTTTTCTTGTGCTAGCCATGTGGTATTTTGTGCAATAATTTTGTTCAGTTACAGCTGATATCACGGAGACAAAAAGGAGTCAGGAAGGTGAAATGATGAACAGGGATAAAAAACCCAAAAACCACAGATGGAAAGAGCCACCTGATAAACCGAACCCATGCAGGGCAAAGAAAGACGGTTTCTGTTGATTCAACCTAAAGATTGGCAAACTCCACTAAACATCTTGGTTGTAAACACTTTGGGTACACTGCCAAATGCTCGATTTTGCTCAACAGTCTAATGGTGCATTAGTCCCAGCACGACAGAGTCAGGTTCGTTTGGTTTCGCCCACATAACATCCCCATACCAAGGTATGAGGATGTTACTCGATTCATTGGAAGAACATCCACTTCCTTAACCCAAAGGACTCATCAGTAACTTCCTTTAATCATTCTGAAGTCTAAGCTGATCCTACGAAAACTACATCTCAAACATACACACAAAAAATATTTGCTGATAACAGGCCAGCATGGCAGAAAAGTAGCACCACGCAGCTTGTGTATATTGTATTATATATCTGCAGGGACATCTTTCCTGCTGAACCCTTTGATTAATTTCCCTGGCAACACTCTCAAGTCTTGTAATGCAGAAAAGTCAGGTTAAAAGCGTCTCCTCTACATTAATCTGCCTACAGACTAATTTAATGCAGGTACAAACTACATCAGTCACATTGACTAGGATGGTAATTTTAATTACTGCTTCAGTCACTGGTCCAAACTCCTGGTCAGCGGTGTCCCACAGTGCACAGATCATGCTTTGCAAGGCACCTGGGCAGACGTCATTCCTTCATTACACAGGAGAGCAGCAGAATGGTCTATCTGACATTATGTGACACCCATCCAACCATTCACCAGCCACCCATCTCAAACCGGACATCTTCGACACAACCAACCACCCAGGAATGCAGCAGCGGCCGGGCCTGGACTCCCTTTGGCTCTTGCCGTGTGAAATAACAAGCCCCAAATCTACAGAACCACCACTCCAAGTTCTCCGAACACAGAGCAGTGCTTGGTTTGCTTCTCAGCTTTTGTTTGACTTAAGTCACGCAACTGTTTCTTGACTATTTGTTTCTGTGCCGACACCAAAAGCTGCCCGTTTGCAGTCAGATCCTTCTCACCTTCCTCCTGACAAACCAATTGCACCCAGAGGGATCCAGGCACTGCCCAAATCAATCAGCCTCACTCCACAACATCATCTTCAGTCACATTTTTCAGCCTGCCAATACAGCCTGAAGGGATGAAGCTGCTGCAACAGGACAGTCAAACAGCAACCTCTTGGATACATTGCAAAAGAACATTTGATGCACTTTTAAATCATAATCATAAGCCAATTTAACTTAATCTGTTCCCTCATGAGGCAGGCGCTTGGATTCAGTTAGCTTTGCCTTTTGGGACCCTTCTGGGAATGCTCTTATGCATCAGTCAGCTTGCCTGAACCATCCACAGGGAGGTGCGATATGTTCCTAGGAACAGGTGAGCAATTATGATTTCCACAAACCACAAAAAAAGGAATTGTAAATATATTAGAGAAGGGATTGAATACAAAAGGGCACTTATACCTTTCATACATCTCACAAGTTTGTTATGATCAGTCCCATCAAATCTGCATGCTCAAGAGCTTTGATATGCAAGTAGCATTTATATGCTTGCAGTATTTTCATATATATATATATATATATAAAAGACAGTTTCATAACATTTGTTAATTTCTCCCAATTAATCTCATTTCTTCTAAGGGCCTCTTCCTGTCTAAGAGCTGCACGCCACTTTATAAAATAGATTAAACCAAATAATAATGTTGGTTTAATTTATGGACAAATAATCCTGCGGTTTTTTTTCTTGTCATGATAAGGGGACTCTCATTTTGCTTGAGGATGAATGGGAATTTGTCAGCATCGCTGAGAAGGATTATAGCAGGCAGATGGAGAGTACCAGAATCAGCCATTCTGTGGGTATGGAGAGAGGATGAAGATATCCAAAAGAGGAGAGTGAAGCAAAAAACTTACAGGATTAATAAAGACCTGTAAAGATTATTCATTTTAAATGATCATACACATGGCAAAAAACATCAAATTATGTCCAAATTATGTTTCATCTAAAAGATTTCTTTCTTGACCTTTACTTCCATGAAATGATTTATGTAATTAAATCAAGCTTCACCCTTGGGCAGAAATAGGAACCTTGGCTCTGCTTTGGAAGGATCCTATGAAGTTAAATGATTGTTTTCTCATGAAGGAAAGCTGCTTTTTATGAGAACAAACATACATCAAGTTTTGCAGATAGAGATCTGAGAACCAACGTGTCCACAATCTGTCATGTACCTAAAGTGACACTTCTTTCCATTATGCCTACATTAGGCTCAATTTAGTATTTCAGAACTCCTGTTTCAAATGCCAAGATCTATCAGAAGGCTACTCACTATAGTCTACAGCTCTTCCCTTAGAGCCATGCAAGTTCAAACCCCTTAGAAAACACTAAACTAAAAGTGGTTTATTCCTTCTCATTCATCCTTTCTTGAAGATAACAAATGCAAGAGAAAAGAAGTTGTTTCTTTCTTGGTTTCTGTGTTCCCTTTGAGTTTCTGTCCATGACCTGCTGAACACTTTATTCATTATTCACCTGATCAGAATCAAGTGTCTGAGTCTGTTCACAGGTTCTTCCCCCTCCTGTTATCAATTCCCTTGATCACTAACACAGTGCTCTCTTTTCCCCTTTTCTTTTTCATGGCAGTTTGTAAGAGAATCATATCCATATCTGTCTATTAAAATAGTGTTTATAAGTGTACAATATCTAAAAACTGCCATTTAAAATTATGACAATTATCTGTAAGCTCCTTGAAGTAGGAATGGTGTTTTCCTACCCGTGTTCCCCACAGCAACAACACAGCACATCCACAGCCTGGAGACCTGGTTCTCAGCATTTTAACAAGAAATAAAACTCACACTTTCCGTTGTCTCCATTCCCAATACCTTCCAGGAGCCTTATTTATCTCTAATAAACAAAGAAGCCGGAATAAACGGATTTCTTTTTCTACACGTGTCATAAGACACAACTTTCCTGGATTGTGATTAAGAGCCAAATTGTTTAGCCACATTTACAAAACCTTTGACAAGCAAAGATGTTCTTTCACTTGCAAAAGACAACTTAACAATTCTTGAACAAATAATGAGGTACAAAAAGCTCACCCCATATACACAAATATATTTCATTACTAATCATCAGTGCACTGAACTTCACTGGATTCGAGACACAGAGCAGAGAGTAAAAGGAATGCACATGCTATGGCTCAAAATCTGAGTACAACATACAGAAATGAGAAATCCACCCCAATACTATAACCATGTACACTTCCAGTATTTAAATACAGGGAAAACTACTTTTTTCACACAGAACTAGCTTGAACATTGTGCAACCACGCATAGGGTTAGTAAGAGAAGGAACAACATTTAGAAAATCCCAATCAGAATTCTCTTAGTTTGGTTGTATCACATAGTCAAAGCCTCCAACATAACCAGTTTCTTCAGCAAGGGAGATTGTAACTTAGCAAGAGACACAACACGACCAACAGACACAATCAAAGGAAAACAAACAGAAATACAAGAAAAATATCAAAATTCTGCAAAACCACGCTCCTCACCTCTCAGCTCTTCGTCTGCTCCTGTAAAGAGGCAGAAGGAAGAGAGGTGGGATATAGCTGGTGCTTAAGTGGCACCAGGTGTCTGTGTTCAAGCAATTAAATCTTGCCATTGATTTCAGGTGTCTAAATTGCTCACCAAAATATCTGTTTCCTTAAGCTCTAGGAGAGCATTACCCAAACCAGACAGATATTTTCAGTGTTGTGCTTCTGAGACACCCAACTTGGTAACAGTCTTAAAATGACAACCCTCTATTTCCTACAGTAAGCGATGATGTTTGAAAACGTGTGGCTGGGTCATTGATGTCACTCAGACACTGGGAAAGTTGTTTACATGTGTTTTAATAGAAGACTAAAGGAACTTTTTAACGTGTGTTTTCAATTTGAAAACGTCTGTGTTGCAAACAGCCCTACACTTTTATGACATTGAATGAACAGTATGAAAACACTCCAATTGGATATCATCTACAGCAATGCAACCACAGAAAAAACACGCTTGTGTTGGAATGGTCAATACGGATTCACGTTTTTACCTCTGAAATAATCGGTGGGTTAAAATGGTCAGTAAGATGTTCATGGTATTTCCCACAGATTTACTTGTGCCTGTGAGTCCTGGCCGTGGGAAACGAGGAGGATTTACTATCTGTATGAGGATGATTAGGAGGAAGAACTTTAAGTGCTGAGCGGTGATATCGGAATCCTCCCATGGAGCTTCAAGAAAATCTTTTTTGTAGTCTTAGTGATACCGTGTTTTCAGCAACCTGGAATGCTACAGCTTTCATGACTTCTTAATCTTAGATACAGAGCGCTCAGCAGGAAAACCTTACCCTGGAGCTATGATCGGAATTCGTTGTGTGACTGTGTGTCTGCCTGAGGGAAGGAACCCAAATGAGCCCAATATTTACCCTTGTAGGACTGATTATATTAATTTTTAAGTTACGCTGGAAATCCTGTTAACCAAAAAAAAGTAATGATGATCCTTCTGCATGCTCTTGGTTGAAGCATCATCTGTGTTTCCGTCTAATAAAACAGACATCAATCATTTTCCTGTATGTGGTTCACTGAGGAAATAACCGAATTTATAGCACTAAAAGCATTGATTTTGCCCAAGCCAATGGCTTGCAATTTTGAAATATGGAACTAACCCTCGCTCTATGAAGAAAGCTTCAATAAATTAAGGAAAACATACTAAAATAAAAGAGAATGCGTGTTGACAAAACCTGGGAAAGGCAGCTATGATCCAAGGCATAGAGGCAGATAGAAATCAGGTAATACAGGTGGGGTTTTCAGTCTCATTCCTGATTCGTCCAGTAATTACAGCAGTGACAGTGGGATATTACATGTTGCACCTATGCTTCCTGCAATTAGATAGATAGATAGATAGATAGACAGACAGACAGATAGATGAGAGATAGATAAACAGATTATAGATTATATAGATAGATGATAGATAGATAGATAGATAGATAATTTGTTTGTTTTTATCTTTCTTAAAGGGAAAAAAAAAAAAAAAGGTTAAAAAAGCGCTAAATCTTGTAAAATGTCCTTGTAGCAGGATGACTGTACTTCTGAGCTCACACAGATCTCCCCGAATGGTCCCGCATTTTGGGTGGCAGAGCCTTCAGCTCTTACCCCTCTTGAAATATCTGGTTCTCAGACCAGACCTTGAGCTCCAGACCCTGAAGGAAACAGCGATGTTAGAAACACCACCTTGTGTGCAGAGTGGGATTTGTCTGCCTGCTCCATCGCGAAGCCGGGCAAGCGCACGTACCCAAAGGCACCCAACACCACTGCTGCGGGATCAATTCTTCCTCAACTACAAATCATTCAGAAAAGACTGTCTTATTGATTGTTCCAAACACCTGTACCAAAAATATTCATCTGATTATTGACTGGATGGAAAATGTATGCCTTGTCAAAGTTGTATGCACCGATGTGAGGAGCTGAGAGTCGTGGCCATCACTGACTGCAAAGATCTGCATTTACGGAGCCTGCACAGCTGCGGGACAAGTGGCAAAACTCTTAGTATAGACTTAATTTAACCTATATCTATACCTTATGAGACCTACAGCAGTGGTACCACTGCTAAGGACTGTTAGGTTTTGCTGCTTGTGCTGCAACTTCCATTTCTTACTGAGGGAATGAGCATCAAGAGCATTAATTACACAAGTCAGACCATACTAAAATAATAAAAGCTGAAGGAAATTCTCAGCTCCTTCAAAGCAGAAAGGAAATGTAAGGATTTTTCTTATGTTTAATGTAAATTAGTAAAGCATGGTTGAGATTAATAATGAAGTTCAAATGCAATTAAACATTGCTATAATAAATCACTATTATGGTTACTATTTACAACTTGGTTGTGGCTAATAACCAGAGATTGGTGCTCATTATAACAGAAAATGCATAATTAGGCAATATTAGATATGTTATATACTAAATGGCTGCCACAGATCCCTTCTTAAAAGTGCTTGTCACTATATTTTAGAATAATATAAAAAATAAAAAATTCTATTATAATAAAGCACAGTATAATGAGTAGGAAAAAGGAACAAGTTCTAAAGAAAAGAATTAGACATTGCTTGGTAAATTGACCTTTCAGAAATAGCCACTTCTTCACCCTTCTTCTGCATGAAAGGCAAGATTATTTTTAATTACAGCTCGTGAGCACAGATGTAAGTAGTCATACGTAAAAGTCACTCAGGTTTGAGTCAGCCAGTTTTGCTATTATAATGTAGAATAACACTCCAGGTAAGGCTGCATGACAAATACCATTCTGCTCTGTTGTATTTCAAATTCTGATCTCTGAAATTTTTCAGCTGAGACATAATGTTATTTTTCCCCAAGATAAGGCTCTAATTCTTCAAGAAATATTACACAGGGACCCAAGGATAAACTTCTGCTCACGAGAAGATTTCTCCCTACAGGAAAGTTTCAGTGTAAAACCAATGAAGGTGATGTTCTTTTGTGGGAGAAGACATAAAGTTTTCCCATAATACAGAAAGTGATCTTGCTTTAATAAATAGCTTTAACCACAGAAAACAGCAGAGGATTGAAAGCTGAAATTTGACATAAAAATATCCCTCACTAAAAAGAAATTCCTGTGAGTATTCTATCCAAAATTGGTTTGGGAATGATTTTCAAAAGTGTGCTGTCTGTTCTTGGGGTTGCTTTTAGGATGAAATAACGTTGGAGTTGCCTACCCTTATTTCTTACTCAGTGTTTCTATTCCTTTTGCTGAGTATCACTGGCACTCCTTTAAAGGTACTGTCTTAACACAAAAAGAGCATAAAGATTTCATCAAAATAACGCTCTGAGGTGGAGTATCTCTTGCTGTACTGGAAAAGACTTTCTTCCAAATACTCCTGAGTCTGGCTTGACCCCATTTGGATCCTCCTGGCGCTGTTTCTTGTCACAGCACATGCAATAGGTTGTGAAAATGGCAGCTGAGTTCAGGGTTACCAGAGCTGAGACGCACTATGCAAGCCCTCCCATGGGATTTCTTGCTTCTGATTTGTCCTATATTAAATTCAAAATCTTAAAATGTTTTTGAACAAGTTTGGGTCCTCCTTTGTATTTATAGAGTACATCTCCATTGGGATTAAAAATTGCAAGCAGCTGCTTTGGTGAAGTTGGAAGCAATAAGAGCATGATGGAATGATTTGCAGAAATGCAGACTTTGTTTTGAAGATGAATTGACAATATCCAAGAAAGGACAGACTTCTGTGGTATAAAACCAGGTATGATTGCGAACTTGGTTTCATTTCACAGCCTAATATAAAAGTTCATTAGCTCCGAGATCTCCGGCTATCCCAAAGAGACGCAGCGTTTATTCTGCCCCGCTTCATTACATCTGTGTTTGCAGAACCACCGAACACAATTTCCTTCTCAATCTTCATTTCTACAGCAAGGAGGTAGGAAAGGTTATTATCATGTTGCTGAGGGAAATGCATCATCCCATCATCAAAAGCCAATAGTACAGGCTGACAGTATTTGGAGAGGGTTATGGCTTGTAAACCCAGCCATTCACAACACTACTGGAACAATATTGCTCTTGCTTGGAGTGAGGCAGGGAGAAATAACAGAAACTGGTACACTTTAGATTACTTTTATTTCTACTTCAGGGCATTGGCTGAGAGATGAATTTGACTTTTTCCTGGTCTGGCCTCCACTTTACTTGAATTCCAAAAGGAAAATGTTTCCATTTTGAAAACTGACTGAAAAGGAAAGACTGAATTACACTTCCTGCCCTTTTTGTATTTTTTTCTCAGTTTCTTTTGCCATTTTCTACAATAAAATATAAAGTAGGAAGACTTTTAATATGAAGAAATACTTTCATTTTTTTAATTAGAGCAACTGTTCTACTTCAAACGAGTCATTTGCAACCCATTCTGAGCTACACAAGCACCATTTCCGTTAGAAGGGAATAAAGGCTCCGTGGTGGATTTGCCAGAGTGCTCCTGGTGCAAACAGCGTTTGACCAGCTCAGAAAAGGAGCACGAGGGCAACTATTTCAAGCCAGATTTTCTTACCTCTTACCCCTTCACCTGCGCTGAGCAGCTCCTTTCTCTGCAAGTGCCGCACCTGAGTGCTGTCCCAGGCACGGGGAGAAACAACTACTACCCCATCTGCCTTATAATGTTGAGTAGACTTCAATATACATTTAACGTTGTTTCCCAAGGCAAAAAAAGAGACACGTGTGCTCTAATATCTTGGCACAGCTCTCTGATTGAGAGCTAGGGCTGTGGAAAACACTAAACCCCCAAAGAGGAAAGAGAAGTTTAAACCTTACGCAGTTGCAAATATTGTCCCATCATTTATTATTAACACCAACTAAAACAACAGGCCTGTGGCTTATGCCAGATTCATGCCAAAACAGTTCTTGACAAATCTTTAACATCCCCTGCATCTTTGTGGTAACTAATCATCGCTTCATTGAAAGATGTACTTGAAGGCAATATAAAGAAAAATCTGTTGAAGAAAAATGACATGTGCACATACACAGGAATTGACATATCCAAGTGTATCACTGGCAGATGAGATGGATAAAAACATGGTCCTATAAATAATGATTTATACCTCTAGTCTGATGGAAAAATAACCCTCTCAAAACCAATAACGTTATTCTGGGTGTTTCTTGAAAACTGCATGATATATATATATACATATATATATATAAAAGAATATCTGCTGCTATCACAGTAATTTAGAGCAAAGGAAGCAGCAATAATAGCACTTCATGATAACAGAAAATTCAGATACAGTGCTTACAATGGAAGGAATGAACGGTACCTTGAAAAAGGCGGGTTCCTCGGGCAGAGGGCTCACGGGCAGCGAGGCGGTGCTGCTGGCCGGACTCATCTCCGTGCTCTGGAACAAAGAGGAGACAGAGCTCAAAACCAACACTGGAAATCCAACAGAAATACATGGACAAAGCAACTCCACTCGGTACTGTATTTAACTTGAATTATCACTAATGGGTAAGTACTTTGCATTTTCTGTATTTTAAATGAGCTCCCCATTCAAGATGGAAACATATGCACAAATACGCAAACGTACTGTGCCTACAAAAGAGTTATACAAGAGGATAACTGAGGATACAACAACTTGTTAATGTAGAACAATCTATGATATATATATTCTTGGAATTTTTTTTTTTGATGGCTCAATGTTAAAGTTAGAAGGCAAATTTAACAGAAAAGCAATATATTGCAGGGCAGTATTTTTAAAAAGATCACTTTCATATGAGTCAATAAAAGCTTTCACATGAGTCAATATATCTTACAAACAAGCACTAATACATGAAAAAAACGGTGAACAGCAAAGACAATTTATGCCAGTACACTTCGATGGACATATCTAGTCAAAATGCTTGCAAGACTGATCTCAAAAGCCACTGCTTTTAAGGCAATATTTCAGTAACCTGTTGGTTAGAATAGAATCACATAATCATCGAACAATTTTCATTGGAAAAGACCTTTAAGATCATCAAGTCCAATTGTTAACCTAACACTGGTCATTATTTTTACAGATGGGACAGATATGAAGTGTGGAAACTCTTAATAATTTGGAACAGTAATAATAACAGAAGAACAAAATCTGGATTTAAAAATAAAATACAGAAATAATACCAAGACTGTTCTGGAGAAATCTAGAATATATGATACTTCTTGGGAAATAAGTGCTTCAATGCTAAAGTGAAGAAATCCACCTCCACCAATAAAACAGAAAAGATGTAATGGAGAAGATAAGAAAACAAGTTTGCATGGGCCAGAAGTTCATTTTCTTTTCACACTGTGGCACTGCAATGCAGATTGATTTAATGAATTCAGCTTGTACAATTAACTAATCAGATATTTGCTTTCACATCACTGGGAATCTATTACGACCCCTTTGATAAGCCCAAATTCTTCAAGTGAAGAATAACAGTCCACCCATGATGTCCTAACAGGTCATTCAGCACCAGATTTTTATGCAGATATCATCGTTTATTCAGCCAGCTGGTACAGGAGGAAAACGAAGACGAAATTTTGCATAAGAAACCCCTATGGCTGATCTGAAACAGAGGACACAGACTTCAAAGTTGACACCTACTGAGAAAATCGCTGAGTTTAATTAGACAAGTATTAATTACATCGTACCTGAAAGAAAAGACAACAGTTACTTGCTTAATGAACGGGACATAAGTAAAGAAGAGGGGGCCATGGTAATTATTACCTATGAAAAAGTGAGTTTATAACCCGTGCAACACGGAGAAGTTGTTGAGAATAAGGGAGATTACAACATGTCAGAAAGCCAGTATTTGTGTTGAATCCATCACTCTGCTATTTAGAAACATTACAAATTTTAACACTGACTCCTCCACTTGATCATCAAGGAAACTGGCGCATAATGTTTACCAAAAGCAAGTGAAACGTAGCTCTTTCAGATTAAACTCAAAGTCAGACTAAACTGGAGACCTCTTCTATGTGAACACTCTGTCCCAAAAGCCAGTTGAGATGAGGACAATCTGTCTTTTAATTTACATGGAATAGAAAAAAACTAAAAGGGAATAAAAGACAGTCCCAAAAGGGTTGTTTCTTGAGGTATTCAAACAATCCCTTCTAAACCCCACGCTGCTTTAAGAGATGTTGTCAGCTTGCCCTCCCGAAAGGACACATTAACAATTTCAAACATCACATCTCCCACCTGAATTTACCACCACGGGGTATTTTTCATGATCACACTTTGCAATCTAAACCACCCCCTACACAATAAAACCCCAACCCTGTGAGGAATTCACCCTACAAGGACTTTTTATTGTATTCGATGTTGCCTAAACCAATCCTGTTATCATAAAAGCAGCAATCATTTCAAATCTGGCTTAAAGCTAACAGATTTTAGTTACAAATTAAGTAGAAGATGCTACACCATTAGGCTATAATCATATCTTAGAAGTTGTAGTAGATGTTAAACATAATTTGAACCATAATTATACATATTAGGCAAAATTGGGTTAATTGGGACATCTGCTGATTTTGCAGTACTTTGCTGTGCAACCGCAACATTTGAAGAAGTGGTTTTGATGCACAGCGATACCACAGCTGGGATTTGTAGACTGAGCCTTTTCCCTGCCTTGCTGGAAACCTCGGAGTGTTCTGGAGCACACGGAACGTTGCAACGCTCTAATCATCTAAACTCCACTTCTGAAACGTCGGAACACCAAGCAACTAAAGTATTTATCCCAACAACAGTTTAGAAAATGCTGTCTCGCCTATGTCAAAAATGACCCTGTGAGCTTTTCTTTCAGTGCTTTTAGACCGTTTTTTTTAATTTGGAGCAGGCTGTTAAAATCCAACAGATGGACGTTATTAGAATTTTGTTGATAGCTGCTGCATTATTATAATGATCAACGTTTAAGTTTTCTTCTAATTTCTAGAACTGATCAGCTAAATATACATCCATCATCCTCATTGTGCAACTGAACGGGTACCACGGTGTCTTTAAATAAAAACAGATTCACCTCACCTCATAAATATCTCTACAAACCCTTGTCTATAATCTGCTCTTCTCTAGGAAGAGGCCTATGTATCAACCTTTGTTAATTGTACCATAAAACAAGGACCATCCACTGACAGAGCCAATTTAATTTGCTACAACTGCTTCTCACCAAGAGCAAACCCTGCAATGATCGCTGGCAGACATTGATTTCTCTGGAGATCAGCATCACAATTTATTGATCTAAGCAACCAATAACGACAGAGAAAACCTTCCATGGATATTAGAGCTAGAGATCAAATAAATCTTTATAAGAACTGAAGAAAAGCAAATACGACCTGTATAGTTTATAGCTTCTTCCTAAGGAATAGTGGACGACTGTTGAACTGGCTTTCAGGGTGATGGTTTTAGTTGTATGATAAGTTGTGCCACTAAGCATCACTTTAGAAGTTGAGTAGGACTACAAATTAAATAAGCGGAGTCAGCAAGCTCAGTAGCGATGTTCTGATATACTGAAAGTAATCAAAGACCTGCAAATGGATTTATCAATGGGTCTGCACCACATCTTTCTGAAATATTGACCTTAAACATTATTATCCCATTTTATCAAAGGTAGCGAAGAAGAAGGGGAAGTGCAGTGCTTCCCTACGTACTGCTAGGGTTTCTGTCATTTCTGTATTATCTAATGGCATGAAGGATTTTTACTGACACATACACCTCCTGCAAATAAAATTGTGGTAAAAAATTGTGGCCAGCAAACCCAAAATTAGCGTTGGTAAGAAAAAATAGCAGACGCCTGAAATGATCTTCCACCCCCCACCATGTTTGATTCATTTTCCCCAACACCTCCATTCTCACTCACCAAGAATGCAAATGCCTCGTTAAAATGTGTTTAGGGCTATTTTCTAATACCTCTGAACACAGCCCAGGTGGTTACTCATAAGCCTATTTAATGTGCCCTCTATTAGTAGGTACAGTTAACGATTCTTACTAATTACTAATGTGTGCAATTATCTGCTGACACGTTTGATTATTGTTTTCGGGTCTTTGCTGGTACGGTGCCTGGCGCTTGCTGCTCCCATGGCATGGAGGGCTGCGCGGGTCTTGCATCCAACCCGAGTTATCATGGTAGGGAGAACCATCCATCACAGACACTACCGCTTCTCGCTGCCTCTTCTCACACTGGCAGGGGAGGTGGGGATGGTCAAATACGCCTTTAGTGCTTTAATTATCTGATGTTCAACCAGCACAGACGAGCCCGGATTCCTCTGACAGTCTAAGCGAAGCTCATCACCTGCGCTGTGAAATGCCAGTGGGAAGTTTCACCTTATTTCAGATAAAACACTGATCTGTCACTTACCAGCGGTTGTATGGCTAGTGCTGTTTATTTTAGAAGATTCTGAGCTCTCAGCAACTCTGAGCAAACACATTGCATGTAATATTTTGCACAGTATTTTTTTTTCAGCGAGGAAGGATCAGGATGAAGGATATATTGACTGCTATTTATTTCTTCTTTGAAAAATAGCTGGAAAGATGCTCCTTTAGCCTTTTAATTAGGCTAAATTAATTATAAAGCCCATAACCAGCATGCAACATCAAGAGTATATAACCAGTGCATGGTTTGTTGCACGACTACAGTGTTTGAAATAGTTTGGACTCTATTGCCACATTATTTAATTTATATTGAATAGATATTTAATTTACCCCAATATTTTCCTAAGCTAGCTATCTCCCCTCTCCTTATATTAAATGCAGAAGTGTAAGAATACCAAAGTACCAGGCACAAATTTCTATTAGTATCTGCTTTTCAGTGTCTCAAAGTGGCAACATGAAAATATCCAACTGGGACAAGGACAAACCTTATTATAAATACTTTTTTTTTAATTGTAAGCAAAGTAGGAAGCTGAATGAAGCCTCTAAATTAAGGGTGAAGGATTGGAGGTTGCTGGTTTACAACTGCGAACATATAGAGGGAAAAACACAGCCTCGTTTTATAAGCGTATAAATGTCACATTTCTCATAATAGAAAATGAAATACACATCACTATATAACCAACAGATTTATTTGATAGCAAATATGCCTTAATCTTGATTTTTCATTGCTCATCCTTCCAGCTCATCTGTATTCCTAGCTTTCCTTCACAAGACTCATAATGAACAGAAACACGAGCTTCCTTGGTCAGATATCCCTGGCACACAGAGGTTGGGTGAAGGGTCCATTAATATGTAGGGAAAACCACTTTTACCTTCCCAAACATGTCATTCAACTCGAGTTAATCTCCAAAACCCCTTCAGTTCTATCTGCAAGCAGAATGTAATTGCAGAAGTAACGTGGCTGATGACTTTGGGGTTAAGGTCTGTTTGTGAAGAGCTCCTTGGGAGCATGGGTGACGGCCGCCGTGTGCGCTGGGGCTGCCACCATCACACACTGTATGAAATACAACTCCGGGCATATTTTTATTCTAATGAAAACCAGGGGGTCGCTTTCACAGACGCAAACGCTTTGTCGACAACACAGCGGAGAACTGATTTCCTTGAGCAAAACTCTGCTCCCTTTTCAGTTTCTATAGTTTCTTTCATACTTCACTGACTATACCATCCAGCCTTGACATTTTGTTATTGTATATTCTTCCCTAATAATATCATATAACATCAGCTTTTTCTGCTCTTTCAGCAGTCAACGGAGAGAACCAAGTACTCTCCTGGGATTTTAATCTGCAGGCTGCCTATTTCAATTGCTTTTCTTCCCTTGCAGGAGATCTTTCAGGTTCAAAAATACACCTTTATTTCTCAAAATGCACACAGTTTTGTAGCAAATATGACGGTTGTCTCATACAGTAGGTTCAGTGACGGGGGTTTTTGCATTTGGTTGGTTGGGTGTTTTTACTCAGTCACTACCAGTAACTAAACTGATAGTCCATACTACAGCCATAGCCTCAATGTGGAAGAAAATATCTGCATCTGTTCAAAGAATCTATAAGCAAATATCTCAGGGGGGGCCTCAAACTCCTACATCTTCCCTGCATACAGATCCTTTGTTTTTCTGCCCTTACAAATAAAACACTTAGAAAATGAGGAATCAGTTAAACTGAGAGTGATCAAATCTGATGGCAGAATCGCCTTCTCTCCCTCCCTTACACTCATGCATATTCTACATCGTTATGTATCATCATATACTGGCAGCGAGATACGAGCTGGAGCCAAAACACATCAGACGTTAATACAAACAACAGATGCACCTACATTTACATTCAAGAGGACAAAAACATACACAGGATATACATTTATATGCTTCTGGATATGCGGAAATAACTGCCTTGATAGGTTTGGGAAAAAATGCTTTCAAGATAAAAATCTATTTGCTCTTGCTCTTAATGAATATTTTTTCCTTAAGGTACACATTTTCTCATACACTAAACTCATGTCCAAAAAAACTATACATGCGTGTGGAGAGTCTCTGGCTGTGTGCTGTGAACAAGCCAGGGCTTGATGCGGCTGTGCTACACGGAAGGATTTCCCTGAGACACCAGAGACAAAAGGAAAGTAAACAGAAGCTGCTCTGCCCTCGACCCAGGCTGCAGGAGGGGCGTTGCCGCTGCGCATGAACAGTCTGTGAACAGTGCCCTGCAGCCAATCACCATAGTGGGGGGGGATGAGTGACTGTGAGTGTAACCAATTGTAGCCTGCACTTGCCGCATGGCCTTTTGGTATAGAGTATATAAGGCTTGGAAAAACGTGGTCTCGGGGACATTGATATTCAGTGTTGTTTAAGAGTTCATTAAAGAGTACGGATGGTAAATTCACATTGAATTAGACTCCTTACTCTCGCCCGGCCCGCCCGTTCGATCAAAGAGCTTATGCCGGCGTCTGGATTCGTCGAATTTGCTACCGCCACATTTGGTAGCAGAGGATGGTTCGTTAGCAGAGCATAACGCTTCGGATCTACATATGGTAGCAGAAGGATGGATCGTTAGCAAAGCATATCGCTCCGGATCGAAATTACTGCGGTGAGCAGCGTTCATAAAAACGGAGCCAAGCCGGGGTGTGGGATAGTGTGCTTAGTCCGATATCAAAAGACGGGCACCAGTCGAGCTGGCCACTCGCATCCTACGTTAAGACCGCGCTGATAAGATAATGGATATTGAAACAGCCGCGGCACTGCTGACGACTATTCTCTCTAAGAGAGGTATTGAATCGTCACAGGAAAAGCTAATCACATTGATTTTTTTAGCTCAGAAGTGGGGACACTTTGGAGAGGTTCCACTTTTGTTTTCCCCAACAGAATGGAGATCAGTGGGGGACACTATGTGGGACAAAACTATCAGAGGGGAAGAAGAGAAAGAAATTAAAGCTGTGAGAGAATTGTGGAAAACCGTATTAGAATCATTAGAAGTTATGAAATCGGAACAACGTGCCGCCCTAAGAGCCGCGGAGGCGCTTGTCCCAGAACAAACCTGGACTGATAAAACTTGTCCAAAAGAAAAGAGGGGCCTGTGGGCTACTCTGTGGGGTCTGCCTGCCGTTCGGGGTGGTCGCGGGGTCCCGGCTCAGCCAATACTTTCACAATCCGATCTGCAACGCGGATTAGAAACTGCGCGGCTCGTAAACAAAGGACCGGAAGTTTCCCCCTCCGAGTCTCTGGGGCAATGTGCCAAGAAGGCGGAAGTGCAACTAGTCGACTGTCCGGATGTGGGAGGCCCTGAGTGCCGCCCTCCTCCTACCGCTCCGCCTCTGCCCTGCCCCGAGCCGGACGCCCCCCCTCCCTCCGAGAAAAGCGTGGAGGCCGGGCCGGCGCCGCCGCCGGGGCCGGGGCCGGGGCCGCCTCAAACTTTGCCTCCGCAAGCACCCGCGGAAGTTTTTTGTGAGCCTCCTCCTACATCATTGGGCTCACCCCAAGCAGTAGAGCAGTTACTGCAAGTCATTACCAACAAGCTTGAACAACTTAACTTAAGAGTGTCAAATGTAGAGAAAAATAAGGAACAAATTGAGTTTCAAAAACCAGCTTGCCCTTCACAAACAATGCAATCAAAGGTGCCTATAGACTCTACTGACCAGCCGCAGCCCCGACGTGGCAGATGGTCAGGGGTCATCAAAGATGCCATTCTAGAAGGTGATTGGTCTCCAGCAAAATTAGCCCTACCGGTAATTCAAAATATGAACACTCAGACAGCGGTATGGGAACCACACGATTGGAAAATTTTGCAACAAGCAAAACAAATAATCACGAACTATGGTATACGTTCAGAAGCTACCGGACACAAAGAACATCTCCGAACCTGTATCCCAATCAGCGACCAACTGTGAACCAGGCTTCTTTCACCTCAACAAGCCAAGCACCGCAGGAAGCCTCGGAGTTGATGTGGAGACAGCAGTAGATATAACATTGACCAATACTGCAATTCATAGAATACCAACTAATGCTAAAGGACCTTTATTTCGACAAGATAGTCTCATTGGAGGCCTATTGATTGGCCGTTCTTCTGCTAGTATCAAAGGTCTTATAGTAATACCAGGTATAATTGATGCAGATTTCACAGGAACTGTTCAAATCCTGGTCTACACTCTGCATCCGCCAATTTTTATTCCTTCTGGGAGTAGAATAGCTCAGGTAGTAGCACTGGAAAACTGCCTACCAATGCTTCCAGGAGTTCCTCCAGCATCCTCAACACAAAGGCATGATAAAGGATTTGGATCGACCGGTCCTGCAGTTCGCTTCACCTCATCAATGACTCAGCGTCCCATGTTACGTGTGCAACTATTTCAATCTGATTCTACTGTTGTTGTAGATGTAAATGCAATGCTTGATACTGGAGCTGATGTCTCCATCATTAGTCAATTCAAATGGCCACGAAATTGGAAACTTCAAAAATCAATCTCTTCCACTGTAGCTGGAGTAGGGGGTCAAACTACTCCAAATATAAGTGTTGATCCCATTTCGATTAGTTTCCCTGAAGGTCAATGTGTTACCCTTAGGGTGTATGTAATGGAATTGCCAAGCAGCCTTGAGGCGCTTATTGGCCGTGACGTCTTGGGGCAACTTGGTGCCGTGTTAACTACTTCACCTTTTCCTTAGTGGTCACTGGAAAGCAGTTGCCCAACCCTCCATTGACCTGGCTAACAGATAGCCCAGTTTGGGTTGACCAGTGGCCATTAACAGAAGAGCGACTGCAAAAGGCACGTGAATTAGTAGAAGAGCAATTAGTTGCAGGCCATATCAAGCCTTCTACTAGTCCATGGAATACCCCAATTTTTGTAATACCAAAAAAGAGTGGAAAGTGGCGATTATTACATGACTTGCGAAAGGTAAATGATCAAATGCAAGCCATGGGTGCTTTGCAGCCTGGATTACCATCACCTGTAATGTTACCAGAAAATTGGTATATTCTAATTATAGATTTAAAGGATTGTTTCTTTACCATTCCTTTACATGAGCAAGATACACAGCGTTTTGCATTTACACTGCCTTCAGTAAACAAAGCGGAACCAGCTAAAAGGTATGAGTGGGTAGTGCTACCGCAAGGTATGAAAAATTCTCCTACACTGTGCCAAATGTATGTTGCATGGGCACTTCAACCTATTCGTGCATCATGGAAACAAACAATTATTTATCATTATATGGATGATATTCTGTTCTGTCAACACGCTGAGTTCACAGAAAGTTCCATAGTCCAAATTACAATCAAACTCAAAGAAAAGGGGTTGGTTATAGCTCCAGAGAAAGTTCAAAAGTCTGCACCTTGGAAATACCTTGGTTGGTCCATTTGTGATGCACAGATTCGTCCACAAAAAATTGAATTACATACTGATTTACAAACATTAAATGATGTCCAAAAATTGTTAGGGGACATACAATGGATTAGAAATTGCGTAGGCATTACTAACAATGATATAGCACCTCTTACTTCACTTCTAAAAGGAGGTGATCCAGCTAAGAAAATAAGCTTAGAGTCCGTGCATCTCAAATGTCTTTCTGATATTACACAAAAAGTACAGACAAATTGGTCTAGCCGAAGACTTTCTGATCGACCAATTTCCCTCCTTATTAGCAATCTAGAACATCCGTGTGCAGTCATCTGCCAGTGGCAAAACAAAAACGGGGAATTCCCCATAGATGTTGCTACAGATTCTTCCTTTTGTGCCACTGTCAGATTGAAAACAGAAAATGATTTACGATTATTAGAGTGGATTTTTCTCAGTGTCCAACCAAAATTCAGTATTCAAACGAGACCAGAAGCAATTGGAGAATTGATTCGAAAAGGAAGATCTCGAATATTAGAAATTAGCGGTCAGGAACCAGATGACATCAGTATTCCGATAAATGGAGCCGATTTAGAATGGTGGCTGAGACATTCGATGCCTATACAGAATGCATTATTAGGATTTATAGGCAAGGTACATTCACGACAACCAAAAGGTAAACTATGGCAATTCCTTAGAACAAATCAGTGGTTAGAGAGAAGCAAAGTAAAAGCAAAACCTGTTGAAGGCCTTACAGTATATACAGATGCAGGAAAACGAAGACACCAGGCAGCATGTGTCTGGCAAGAGAATAGTCAATGGAAACAGCATTTAATTGAAGGTTCAAAAGAGGATTCATTGCAGACTTTAGAGCTCACGGCAGTAATATGGGCCTTAAATAATTGGCTGAAATCTGCTTTAAATGTTGTCACAGATTCTTTGTATGTAGCAGGTGTAATACCCAGAATGGAAAATGCCCTGTTAAGACAATCGAATAATCCTCGATTAGGAAAATTGTTTGTACAATTGAGAGCTATTTTAAATCAAAGAAAAGAACCCTGTTGTGTGATTCACATCCGCAGTCATCAATGGAATCTTGGTCTAGGTGAAGGAAATCAAATTGCAGATAGTTTAGTAAGTTCAGTACAGCACATGCCTCCAACAGATAAATTCCAACAAGCGAGACAAAGTCATGAGAGCTTTCATCAGAATGCCAGAGGTCTCCAAAGACAATTTGATTTAACTTTAAATGAAGCAAGAAGTATTGTACAGGCATGTCCTCAGTGTGGAAGCCAGATGTTAGGTATAGGAATCGGTGTCAATCCTCGAGGTTTAAAAGCCTTAGAAGTATGGCAAATGGATGTGACACATGTGCCAGAATTTGGAAAACTTAAATATGTGCATGTCACAATTGATACTTTTTCAAAAATGATATGGGCTACTGCTTTACCAGGAGAAAAAGCACTACATGTATGTAAACATCTTACAGCTTGTTTTGCTGTAATGGGTGTCCCAGAAAAGATTAAGACAGACAATGGCCCTGCCTATGTTAGCCAGAAAGTTAGAACTTTTCTGATGAAATGGGGAGTGAAACACGTTACAGGTATACCTCATTCCCCAACAGGCCAAGGAATCATCGAGAGAGCACATCAAATGATTAAAGGGTATTTGAGCAAACAGAAGCAGGAAGAGTCAGATTGTCAACAGCGTTTAGCAAAGGTGTTGTTTACCTTGAATTATTTATGTCTAACTGGAGATCATGAGGAGCCTCCTGTGATCATTCATCATTATCAGATCAGACTAGGAAGGAAAAACACTTTACCGGAATTCATGGTGAGATATCGTGATCCCACCACTGGATTGTGGAAGGGACCAGTACCTGTTATTTTTAATGGTAGAGGGTATATGTGTCTCTCCACAGATCAAGGTCCATTGTGGGTTCCAAGCCGAGCAGTAAAGCCGGAGTTGAAACAAACTCAACCAAGTCAACTCCCTGCAGCAGAACCTTCGGAGGTCACAGAGTGAGGTGTAACCTTTGCATTGATTTAGCTGTGACATGTATGCGTACTATAGTTATATAAGTAGATCTTTAAACACCACTACCTCTTGAGTAAGTTTATCAACACCCAGCACATCGTTTGTTATAAGTTGAGTATCTTTAAACCAAAGTTCTTGGAATTTGTTTAATCAATCCATTGCGATATTTAAACGGCAATGGAATACCTCAGGTTTATTGCAAAGTGCACTGTTTACGTTGATTGTTGTTGTTATTTATATGTTATGTATAAGTTGTTTTTTATCACATATCAAAAAAGGATTAGAACACACAGCTAATCAATCCTGGCTTGTCCAAAAAGAAAAAAAAAAGGAGGAATTGTGGAGAGTCTCTGGCTGTGTGCTGTGAACAAGCCAGGGCTTGATGCGGCTGTGCTACACGGAAGGATTTCCCTGAGACACCAGAGACAAAAGGAAAGTAAACAGAAGCTGCTCTGCCCTCGACCCAGGCTGCAGGAGGGGCGTTGCCGCTGCGCATGAACAGTCTGTGAACAGTGCCCTGCAGCCAATCACCATAGTGGGGGGGGATGAGTGACTGTGAGTGTAACCAATTGTAGCCTGCGCTTGCCGCATGGCCTTTTGGTATAGAGTATATAAGGCTTGGAAAAACGTGGTCTCGGGGACATTGATATTCAGTGTTGTTTAAGAGTTCATTAAAGAGTACGGATGGTAAATTCACATTGAATTAGACTCCTTACTCTCGCCCGGCCCGCCCGTTCGATCAAAGAGCTTATGCCGGCGTCTGGATTCGTCGAATTTGCTACCGCCACACATGCGTTGCTGTGCAGTACATCCCTTTGTCCATATGTACATGTGGATACAGGTGATATCTCCTGCAACACTGTGGTCAGGACCATGTTTCATAAAACTACTAATATCTTTTTTAAATGTGAACATAATGAAGACAGGTTGATTTTCATTAATCATTTGCTGTTTAATTGTCCGGTTGTTTTCTACCTTTATTTTAATTCGTAAGCATCAAGAACAACATTGCCAGGTTTCTACATCGGTGTTTTGAATGTGAGGTTATGTTTTATTTTTCCGTCTATCTCAAAAGGATTCAGAAGTCTTCAATTGCGATGAATTTCACGGAGGTTTTAACAAGCCACTTCGCACTTTCTAAACGTTGTGACTGCAATTATTCTCACTTCTTCATCAGCTCTCCAAAGGGTTTTTACCATTTCAGTATGGAAACGCTTCTGATGGGGTGTTTTAACTTAGATGCAGAGGCTTCACGCTTAAAACCGTCTTGAATTCCTCAATAACAGCTTAAAGGAAACATGTTAAACATCCCTATGTGTTTGCTGCTAAATCAAGACAGACGGAATTTCACTCCCACCCAGGCAGAGGGTTCCATGGAAAGTACCCCAGCTGCAGTCAGCTTTCCTCCGTCCTTCCAGCTCTATTTGCTCTTCTTCCCTTTTCTAGGCCAATATCCACTTCCCAGCAGCTCCAATGAAGATTTGTCGAGCGTCTGCTCTTTCTTACCCCTTAGGGTTCTTGCACAGCATCTTCTGTTCCCAGTGCCTCCCACCCCCACACCCATCCCACCACCATCCCTGCTCCTGTCATGCTGCTCATCTCAACCTGAAAGCCTTCCCACTGCCTCCAGCTATCTCCCTTCTCCTCAGATTTAGGCTGACACATACATTATATTTAACTATATTTAATATATAAAGTAGTTTAAGAAACTGAGGCAACTTGCAAAGAAAGGGGGAGTTCCAGTTGCCTGGACTCGTACTTCGGCACTGCATTATCGTTATTTTTAGAGACCTCAGCTGAGCCTTTTGCTTTCATTGTTGTGTTTTGCAACGAAATTACATATTAAACTTGCTGAGATATCTGAATAGCATTTTATAAAGCCATTAGCAATAAAATATTCATTTTTCATTTATATTATGTCCAGGTATACAAATGAGTATAATTTCTTCCTACCCTTCAACATTAATAGGAAAACTAGGGAGAAAAACTGAGCACACCTTTCCCATTCATTTAACGGCAATAAAATATAAAGAGCTTTTAAAATGAAAAATACTTTAAAAAAATAACTGCTGTTTTCTTTGGAAGTGTTGTTACGCGCGCCTCCACTCTTGTATTTATATATTTATACCGCATACAAAGGACGATCTTGGAAAAGACGTTGCTCTGAGAACAGAGACGAATGTTTCTTTGGCAAAGAGTTTGTGCTGGAATACAGGAATCGAACAGATCAAATATACACTGCAGATGCAAAGCATTCCTGTGGAACATTGCATTTTCAATAAAAGAAATCAATGTTGAAGGAATGCTGAAATCAATATCACCTATGCCCATCTAGTTTATTAGACCTCTCAATTAATGGCCACATACTATTTTTTGCCAGTTGTACTTCCATCAGAGCACACAATGATGGTTTTACAAACTTCTCAACATCTTTTTTTAAACATTGAACACTCATATTGTAACACTGGGGCTGGGAGCTGCCTACATACGATCAGAAGAAAGTTCTGCTGTCAGGTTGCAATCTCTTCTAGTCTGATGGCTCCATTTCCACTCGGTTGTGCTTGTCCTTCAGTAGGATGCAGTCTGCTTGGTTTCTGAATTAGAAGGGCGATGGATACGTGCCCAGCAGCAGTTGTAACCCGTGTCACAGCCAAAGAGTTCAGTACGAGCAGTTCTGGGAAACCTTAAACAAACCTGCATTAATACACTTCTCACACAATTGCCAGTGTGAAATGTGACTGAACGCTATTCTACAAGTGAAAGAAACCCATTGCTCTGTAAATGCAAATTGTAACTGTGCAGTAAGCACCTCCTCTGGACAGATCTCATCGTTTTCCTCACGCTTTCCACTGACAAACAGGGAAAGGAGAGATTTGAAAAGGTCCAAGCCTTCTGTACATCATGGTGCGTCTCTGCAGCTCCGAGTACTGCACCAACAACCCAGCCCACAGTCTGCCGAGTGACTATTAGCAGAATGATTTCTTGAAATAGCATCAATTGCTGGATGCTGGGAGGAAAGAGAACAGGGCGCAACTGTTGAAAAACAAGCCTGAGGAAAAAAAACCTATGTCTTTTGTGCTTATTTTGACACAAGCCTTTAAGCATTTGACTTATTGAATTCCAGCTACCTACACAAAGATACGCCACTCATTTGATGTATTATGTTTAAAGGAAATGTTCCACATTTTTATATGTTTTGTGAAATACGGAAATATGTGTTTTCTTTATCCTAAGCTGTCAAACTAAAGAATGAAATTTAACAGTACATCAAGCAATAAAATAATAAGATACTGTGCTGCTATAGAAATCTGAGCAGTTCTGAGGACAAAAGCCACATCTCTCAGATTTCAATTTTATATTAAATATTAGGAGCAATTTGCAAAAAATGCAGTATTATTTCTCATACATGAAAAAGTCACAGATAGAATCTGAAATAACTCTCATCATACCAAAAAACTCGCCCTACAACTCGATCAAGGGTTAGAATAAATTGTTGATTAACAGCACTAACTATAGAGGTCTGCTTTTTGTTTATTCTCTATGAGGAATTCTGCATGAAGGAGGAGTGGGAGTGGGCTTCTAGTATTGTATGATTGCCTGGTGCAAACACATGACTTTGCAGATGTGTTCTTGAAGGCCAGCAGACAAGAACAGATCTATCTTGTTTCCGGTTGCCAGGGGATACAGAAGGCTGTGCATGGTGAATCAACCCTGCATTTAAAAAACGGTATTAGCAGCAATTGCTGTGACCAATGTGTGGATGAAACTTTCTGTGACCTGCAGCCCTGACGCAGGATGAGATACTTGTTGGTGGCTTGCTTTGATTTTCAGTAGTTATCATATCCTCATGGCCTTTACAAAGTACATATTGTCATTAATGCATAGCAAAACTCACAAACACAACTCCAGGGGGGCTGAAACTTACGCTGTATAATTCATTACCTATTCAATTCTGTAATACTGTGTCCATTCAGAGTAAGAGTTGGTATGACTAAAGCCTTGTATGACTTGGTACTCTCGCAGTTATATGAAAGCTGAAGACTTTACAGATGATGGGGGAAAAAACGGATAATTTCCTAAACCATAGCTGTTGGAATCAGCATTGTGACACATAGGGTTTGTGCGAATCCACTTGTATGCCACATGTGGGAGGTTCCATAGGAAGAAATAACAGCTGCAGATGATTTCCATTGAGCAACACAAACGTGGAGGAGGGAAGGGGAGCCTTCAAAAGATAACTTCTCTGATGTGGAAAGAGCTACGCTATACAGAGAAAACGTCTGAAGCTTACTAAAGGACTGTCTCAATAAAAGACACTTCCTGAAAGAAGCCTCACTGGCATCAGGAAGCCAAACACAACAGCATCCTAAAGGTGTAGCTGATTCCAGAAGAAACTCCAGCAGCACACATCATTAATTTTAGAGGTACCTTGCAAGGCATAGAGAGGCTGGGTTGATACCAGGGCAATAAACATTACATGTGACTATACAAGGGGTTTATCTTTGGACTCACTCAGATTTAGTTTAAACAAAATGAAACATGTCTGGAGAAGATTATGAAAGCTCTGACTTCACCTTTGATCTGACAGATTAATGTAGTCAGATAAGATAATCCAATGAGGTGTGAATGGAAAAGAAAAGGACACAAAAGTGACTGATGGCTGGTGCTGGTAAGAGAGCCAGGGCTGCTGGGCTGAGGAACCACCAAAGAGCCAAATACCCACTGATGCCAGAAGGACAAGACCTGAAGAAGAATGTTTTGACATTTGTTGTTGGCAGGTCTAAAATAAGGGGAATGAAGCATTGATAACAACTTTTTCTTAGGAAGTAGTCATTAGAAACTGAAGTGGGTAAAGGATGGACTCAAGGAAGAGCAGGACAGCTGGAGAAGATGATGTCTAAGCACAGCCTAACAGGACTCTCAGTAAATCGGAAAGAAGTCATTAAAAGTGGTACCGAAGTCATCTTCAGTTGAGACAGAAGACATCGAAAAAGGCCCATCTTGTGCCAATTAAGATATGGAAGAGGTTGAGGAGAACAGGTAAGAACAAGTATTTACATTAGGTTTTCTGTCAAAAGCTGCAAAAGAAGCATTTTGGCTTTCCTGCAGGAGCGTTCTGTAAGACGGATGATAAAACAGATAAAATATGACGTCTTGTGAGACAGTTTATAGTGCCTAGCGCAATATATAGGCAAATGCAATTAACCAGGTAATTATAGATCGATTTCATTTCCCAGCAGAGTCTACAGTTTTCTTCTCTCGGCTAATGGGTTGATACTGTATGCAAACAACCTAGTTTATAATACAGATGAACACGAAATACAATCTTTTCTCTAAACCCAGAAAGCAATTGAAGTGTGAATTTAAGACCAAAAAGTATATCACAGGGAGCAACAGAAAACAGAAACTATGATCATTATTTGCCCAGGTATTGATGTGCTTAGCAAAATAACCCTATTTAGAGCACAAAAGAAAAAAGCGCAAGTATTATGTAAAAGAGCCCTTCGATATCTTGCAATAGAATATCAAAGCTATATCAGACAGTTTCCCCACATCTCATTTACATGGTTTTGTTGTAACAGCTGAAGGGAAACCTGTAAACTAAAGTTCTTTAAAAAACTGCAAGATTTCAATTTGTCTTATTGATTTGGCAGGTGCACAATTAAAGTTACTCACAAGTCTGCACTTAATTGTTTCCAAGATTAGGCCTCTGGGTACAGGCAAGACAGCTTGCAATGACACCTACAGGCAGCCTGCCTGGTGCTTTTCATTGTAAAGAATTCCTGTGACCTTTTCTTCAAAGCTTTCACACACACCCTCTTCTCTCCAGGTCTTTTATATTTAGTTCAGAAAACAGCCTTGAACTGAAGAAGTGACTTTTCTTTGTCTCAAGAAATCTTGCTGAGCTACTTTAAAGTACAATACTATTTCTCTACACTTTTTCGCATTACTTGGGAAAATGTCGGCAGTCCACCTAAAACAGCAATTTATCAAAGCAACGTAGCTCGCTGCACTATTAAACTACTATTGGATGCTACTAAATCCACAACAGAATAGCTGTGAGTTGCCAGTGAGAGGAAACTCTCCATTTATTGTATGATACAAAACAGTTTCTGCCAGGAGATAAAGAACTTTTTAACTGAATTTAATCGTAGGGATGCAAACCCGGAACTTAGGGGGAAATTCTCTGAAGGTGAAACGCTACAGCAGTTCCTTGGGGGCTGGTATAGAAAAGATGCCCCAATGCTGCCTTCAGTTAGGGACTGTACCACTGGGAAAGCAGCAGCATGCTGGGGTTCCCCTGCACCTTAACACTGGGGACTCCAGATGGACAGCAGCTAATACAGCAGTTGTGTCCTAGTATCCCCTGCTCTTCTCCTACAAAGCTACCATTGCACCAAGAAAAATGTTGGAAAGTTACACAGACACCTCAACTATTTGAAAATGGTTTTTTTCAGTCTCAAAATGTGGAAAAAAGGAAATAAGATTAGGCTCAAGAGATCTCACAAAAGATAGATAAATGTGAAAATACATATCTAAACATAAAGCTGTGTTAATATGGTTTAACATTATTCAGCGGTCACCAAATGGCTCATTCCTTTGGCACTATAATTGTTCTTCTCTTGCCCTTCTAACACACAAAGCAGAATGACTCTCACTGCTGTCCGAGACAGAATCACCACTATCCAGCCTCACCTGTTGATCTGAGGCCAGATGGTGGTATCACAAGCTCAGGATCTCAGGTCTGTGCTGGCTGGACAGCAAAGCTTCCCTTGACCCCATCATTTCTCATTCCCAAGTGCCAAGTTTTGTGGAAGCATGATGAAGGAGAGGGCGAGACGCAGGAGGACAGAAGGGAAGGGACAGAGATGGATGGAGGTGGCTGCTGACCAACCACACAGCTCACAGTGCCTTATGGGCCAACAATTTATGCAAGTGGAAAATCCTGTAATAGTGAATCTAACCCTCTAGTCTGAAAATCAGCACCTCTCCTCACACCCTTTACTGGCATCCTAAGAAAACCCTCCTCCAAAATCAGATACGCACCAGCAAATATGTGAATGATTTTCAGCAAAACATTTCCTCGATTTTGCAAGTAGCAACATAAACTAAAACAGGAGATGGTGTAATAGTGCTTTATAACCTGCCTACAAACCTTCTATTTCCTTCTAAAAATATTCCTCTGTGTCTCTTCCTTCTTTCCCCCCCGAGACATTTGTCACAGTATCTTTAGCATCTCCATGAAGAATGGGTTATAACATCCACTATTTATGCATGGTGTTGCATGCACATTTTTAAGTGAGCTCGTTATATAACAGATGTACAGGATATTAATCCATTGTTTTTGTTTAAGATGAGGTTCATCTTTCACTGTCTTGAAATGACTATTGTACTTCAGCAACAAGCATTCAAGATGAACCACCCCCTCAGTGGCAGCCATAGGGAATGAAACTAACTGGGAAAGCATTAGTAGCACTTTGTAATCTAAATCAAAGTACACATATAATTTGTTTCTGTGTGTTTTGCAGTCTATGCAGAAGTTACGGGCTTTTTTTCAGAACCAAAAGTCAAGGGGAGCAATATCCAAGTTAATTCAGTAAGTCTTCATAGCAGGAAGTCTCAAGTAAACCAGCACAAATCCTACATTTTGGGGGAAGGTTTGGTGCCGTATCAGTTTTGCCCCACAGAAATGTGGGGAACAAAGAACTGAAAAGAGTCTAAGTTTAGAAGCAGAGGCCACAAACCTGCGAGTCTTTCCGCTCTGATTCCTACAGTGTCTGAGCAGCCCTTCAGATCTGCTAAATGAAGATTCAGACTGTGGTGTAGACTGAAGCACTCTTGGTGAGTGCCAGGGAAACCAGGACTATGCCAGACTCAGGACTATTCCAATCAATGCAGATCAACTCACATCAACCGAATAACAGCTGCTTATGACAAAACTGAATTGAGCAAACACCTTCGGAGTGCTTCTAGCTAACCAGCACTTATTGGTTCTTACCTGTGAGCATTCAGATACTCAAACCCAATAATTCTTTCCTTACTTGTTATCCTCTTGATTAAGACAGGGCTACGTGCAGTGTAACAAAATAAGAAGATAATTAAGACTAGGATCAATTAATTCATTTTCAGTCTATTCCAGTAAAATGCAAACAGATAACAGGTTGCCCAAGAGTTAAAGAATCCATGGCTAATGCAGGTGCTAATCTCCCATTTGCCAAAGTCTCAAAACTGAGCTTCACCCACAGAATCTTTCTTCACCCTTATCTGCTTCAATCTCTTGCTCATAGACCATAAACAAAGAGCTTACAAAGAAAAATAAACAACGAGAGCAATGCAAACACATTGCTGTAACATAAACAGTTTCTCCCTGACAATGACTTATTTCACAGAGATTACAAGGTAATTAGGAAACAATAACAGAGAATTAAAACAAACTCTAAGACAGTGGGTGGAGAAAATGAGAAATAGAGCAGCAGTACATGTTAACTACACAGCTATCATGATAATGTACTTTCAGATCCTACTGTCTCAGTAGAGCATTAGTTTTCTAGACAGAAGGCCAGTTGTGCTGGGGTGAAATGGGCTGATGACATGAAATTGCGAATAAGAACCTAACACAGATAAAATCCCAAAGACTTAAAATGCTGTTCCTCACCAAAAATGAAAATTAAAGGCAATATTTAAGGAGCATCATGTATGGAAACTAAACATGAAAATGATGAAGTTTAAAGAAATAAAAGTGCAAAGGTGCACCTTCGGTAACTCCTCAACTGAATCAGAATTCATTTTCACCAGCATCCTTCAAGACACCACTCTTGAAAGCTAATTTAGAACTAAAGGCCTCAACTGGGTGTTGACAAGGTTGTGTCGGCCCAAGCACTGGAAGAGTAGCAAGGACTGACCATATAGCAGACAATAACACTATTACACGGGGTCAGTAAAAGCAAAATGAAAAGATCAGGCCCTACAGTAGTTGGCCATAAACTTGTACACACAAAGCTGGACAAGGAAGGAGATTTTTTAATTCTGTCTTCTTCCAAAAATTCAATTTTTAATAAGGAGTAAAATAATCCTACCCTTTCCACTTCAACTTTATCAGCAAGTATTAACATTTCAACTGTAGTTTATTTCACCAGTGCAAGTCCAGGATCAGTTAGTGTTCTCAGACACCTGCAGCCTACACACAATTTATAGGATATATACAATCATTTAAAAAAAAATACATCATCAAAATGCATGACGATGTGCAGTTATATGTTGTGTAACTTCCATAATTCATATACCAAACAAATAATGGGACCAAGCTAATGTATAATGTGACATTGCCTTGACTCTGCCTTAAAAGAATAATGAACGTTCCAGTTCATTTTTCCTGTTACATAAGCGTATTCGTAATGCATTTATAATCTGGCTTCTACATATAAATCTGTTATTGCCATACTTCTGCTACACATCATACATCCTAGGGCATATAGTTTATGGTTATTATTTTTAATTGTTCTTTTCAAGTACGGCCAGAAGACTTCCCAGTTTTTACTGGTTACAGAAGTAGACCCCAGTTCCTAGGCAGGTCAGCTCTCGTTTCCTCTCACTCTCCAGCTGTCAAGACTAAAGCCTCATGATGTCCTGGAACGAAGAGTGAAGGATGTCATTGCAGTTAGACTACTTTTTTTCTTTAAGACATCAAAATATGCTACAGCTGTATAGCAATGTCACTTGAACTGTGCAAACGCCCCAACCATTCCATAACTCGCTCAGAAGAAAATGCCTTATCTTCACCAGAAACCTCATCTGGAGGAAAGGCGGAGTTTTCCCACAGAGCAAATGGAAATGTTCTTGGTTTCAGCAATGTAAATCTTTTTCAGTGGACATCTAACAATGCTCATCCGTCCCAATCTTTGGTGAAGGAGGGTGACCTTAATAACCAGGATCAAGAACATAATGCAAAGGTTGATAGAAGAGAGGAAAACTGCTTCAGATGAGTAAATGCCTCCAGCAAGCGCTCCTAGGAACTGTGAGCTATACAGATTCCCGTGGTAGGACACGCCAGACTGCTAAGAGGAACCATGGGTTTCAAATCACGGGGTTTGGCACAGGGACGCTCACACTAGAAAGGGAAGCAGAATTTCTGCTTTTTGTCACATCTGCTTAATGCCAAGTACTTCTAGAAACTCCACTGAGTGTACATTTGTATTTAATGCATTGCAAGATGGTTTCCAGACAGTGCTGGGCGGTTTCATATAACCTGCCCACAAAATCGGCGTGTATTTGGGGAAGAGAGAGATTCACATTCAATCATGGAGAAGCTTATGGGGATTATAGAGAAGAAGAGGAGAACTGATGCTGAAAAAGCAAAGTTGTGCATAGTTAAGAGAGATTCTTAGTCTTCCTCATCAATTAATTTGTATGCATATATATTACTTTACCTTCCTACTTCGAGGCAATTAAACTCACTTGAAACCTTAAGTCCTGTGGGTTGTCCATTTCTTAAAACCTGTGTATCACTACTACATGACAATAAAGGCTATGACAAAATTTCTGCTGGTTAGTATAGAAACTGCACATTATGGAATATTTTTCATTTCTTTAGGAACCTGAGATTCAATTTCACTGACCAATTTAATGCTTCAGATCAGAAGAAAAAGCAGTAATTCTCCCAGAATTGATGAAACTGCCAAATAAATGAGCGTATGAGCTAGAGGCATCTCTCCTTAGGTGGGAGTTAATGAAGTCAAGATCCCGATTTAGGTATTAGACTATGTTCATAATACATGACCTACAGTTAGCCAAGTGCCAAGGGAAAACCAGAAGGCAAGACAGACAATTTCTTAGGAAACGGGGAGCTTACAAGTGTTCTTCTAAGAGTTGCATTTCTGGGGTATTTTTTGCCTTTTTTGTTATTCATCTCACTGAAAAAGGCTGATTAACCTCCGATGCCAATATATTAATGTTTTACTTAAAGCCAGCTGTCTGCTTTAAACATTAGCGTAGCACAGTGATCCAAAATAATTTCTGCACTGCATTAAATTACTTCAGTATTTTTATGGTAACTCTTCTTGACGTGTTGGTTATTCCAAAGAACATAATTCACATAGAATGCGCTGCATTAAATACAGAGATAGTCCCTGGGTTCAGAACCAAAACCAAAGACGTTTCCTTCTTAAACAAGTGTCGAGCAAGGTCGGCATCTTGGTAACATCATCATATGGCAGACGACAGTTGTGAGACTCCACTCGAGCATTTCAGCAACAAAATCCCCAAGTCGCTCTTCAATTATTCAAGATTCTTTGAATCTGGACCATTAACAGTTCTGCATGATTGGCAAGAGCTAGCTCTATAAAAATAGAAGTGCTTACAACTATGTGAACATATTTGGAAATGGTGAAATATATATGTAAATATCTGTCACCACCTAATCAAATAGAGATTTTTGCTCTTCCACATGACTGGCAAACTGCAGCAGCCATTTGGCAGGGCACATGCTCGATTCACAATGTGCCTACATAATCCAAACTAAGTATGCAATAAAAATAAGTTTAGTAATATTCCCAGTTACAAAGTCACTCTCTTCAAATGGATAATGAATTTAGAGCCAAAATGAGATTTTCTAATACACCCACTATACAGGCAAGAGCATATACCTTGCTGTGTACTGTATTTTCTAAGGACATGAGAAATTTTGTGCGTGCACACATATATAGTGCACATTAATATCTTCAATCTACTGCTGTAAACAGGGCCAGGTTAGGACAATTTTTTTCCTGATTCTTTGGAGGGTTTCCCAACCTACATGGAACTCCCTCCAGTTCCAGGTAAATAACATCCATTTTGCATCGGTACATTACTGGTAACTCTTCATAGGCAATGCACACAAACACTTACTGCTAAAGTGCAGTAACTGAGGTTAAAACAAGCTGCCTATAGTATCCATGTTCATATCAACAGGCTCCTGGTTAGTGGGGAGGCCTTTCCTGTACGAAACCATAAGGAAAGAGTAAAATAAGCACTAACAACACTCCCTTCTTTAGACAAACACATTTAATCTAAGCAAGTGTTGGCATCCTATTGGCTTTCAAAAGTTTTTAAAATGTGTTCGCATGCTACTTTAAACAAAAGCAAATTCAGGAATTGTGTGAAGTATGCACGTGGATATATAGCTAATATAGGACATTTATTGACCTTGCAATGTTCTAGATCATGCTCTGTGCAACTCCATGAATTCCACAAAAGAAATTTAAAGAAGCGCCATGGTCTGAGTAGTTATTCCAAGTCTAGATCCCCCATCAGCACTGCTTTGACTTTCCACCCTCCTCTCTAAAAAAGAATAGACAGTGAATAGACAGTGAAGTTAAATTCAGCATGACATTTAGCTCTGGCTATGGGTAATTCAGAAACAAAAACCCAAACCAAACCAAAAACAACAAAACAAACAAAACAAACACACAAGAAACAAAAACACCCCAACAGAAAACAAAACACCATCAAACTAAAAAAGGTTTTTAGGACTTAATTCTCTATTATATAGACTGTATCTTCAACAGACAAGCAGAAATTAGAAGGTATTGTCCTACCTTACTGTGACATTTATAGTGCAAGAAGGTGAGTAATTAGATCGGAAATCAAAAGGTTAAGAGAAAGAGAGGAAGTTCGTAACTGCTGCACGTTCCTATTACTCAGGAAAGCTACTGAAAACTCTACTTCTGATCAATGTGATGGACGGGCTTGGAGCGACCGTTGTCATCACCAGCGCAGCACTCGACACTACAGCACCAGCCACCCCAGAACAGTGCAGCTGGGAGGCGAATGCTTGTTCCACGCCCCCTGTTTCCCCACCAAGAGCCCAGCTTGGACTTCAGTCCTTGGACAAAGCCCCCGAGAGCCTGAGCCAGGTACAGTTCTCAGACCAACATCCCAGCTAATGCATAATTTCAAGATTGGATTTAAGAGAGCGCCTCAGGTCCAATTCTCAGGATAAATTTAAATAAACCATGTGCATAAGTCAACTTTCTTACTTTGCATTCCTCATCGATAAATAATCATGAGGGTTGCTCGGAATAATTCAATACTGATTTCTTTCCATTTTAATCAAATGACAATTGTGTGCAGTATTTAGAAAGAATAAGTAAGCAGAGAGATTTAAAAGACAAAGCCGGAGGAGCAGTAACCCAGGGAGCTACGCGGCAGGCAATGTGAGTTTACTGCTGAGAGTCTAGATTTACATGTCCCACAAAACTAGCAAAACATTAGCGCTTCCTCTTGGATAGTAAATACAAACCACAGCTGAACTGTTTGCTCTCGCAGAATCCAAATTTTAGACTCCCTAATCAACAAAACAACTCACAATGGAAGCTTCTTTAGCATCAAAACCCTATACACTAGACTTCTTCTATTTAATAAGCTTTGTTGGCAATTTTCTAAATGCTATTTTATGCCGCACTTTCACTCAACATGTAAATCATTTTTGCTCTTTTAGTGATCTGAAGTTGTTCACAAGATGAAAAGTAAAGGTACAATATCAGAGACAGTTTCAGGACTTCTAGACAAGCAACACTAAAACCATGATATCTTCATTTCCGTATATTGCAAATGGTGTGGGCAAAGCAAAGACATCCAAGCTATTATTACCACAAACTGAATGGTAGCAAAGGGCACTCTGGCAAGCTGAACATAAAACGCATCCTTCATTTCAGCAGATCAAGCCCTCTTTAGTCAAGAAGATGTGAGATCCTATCATAGCGCTAATAATAAAGGAAAATTATACTTATTTTTCAGGATCAAGACTAAAAGATGCCATCACAGAAACACAGCATCTTCTAATTCATAGTAATTTATACTCATAACTTGAGATGGAGGATAAAAAAGCTTTTCTATACATATACACAGGGAAATGTCATCACTGAATGCTTCCAATTTGACTTGATTTATGGGAAAACACTCTATTATTTTCCAGGAGCTGCCATTCTGAAATATTAAAAAATAAAGTGTTCAAGATATCCATCTTGCCTACATGGACAGTATGAGCTGAGACAGATGCAGTTTATAAGAAGGGAAAAAAATGGGGGAAAAAAAAGGGCAACAAAACCAACTTAGGGATTGACTTTAATTAAGGGAAACCCCATAATGTGCACCACTCCTGGAAGTGTTAGTCCTCACACTGGTAATTCTTCCCAGGCAATAGGAAAGAGAACAGAAAGGCAGAAGAAAGGAGAAAGGAAGATTGTTGGTGGTCCACACTTGTCAAATGATGAGGCAATTTACTCATTAGGGAATTCATAGCCTGAGAGTGTATGAACGGGAATATTAGGAAGATCTTAGTACCAATCCATAGGTTTTGATGCTCTCGTTTTGCTTAATGGTGTAGCAGCTACATTACAAGTTACTACAAGCTTAAAACAAGCTCTGTTGCACCTGCACAAGCTGCAGCCGCTGCACTGCAGATATATCCTGTGTCTGCTCCTTCCAGTTCGGCGCTGACAGTTCTTTAAAACAAGTTATGTCTCCTAGACAGAAAGGGGGGTTAACTGGCTAAGGGTGGTGTCCACTTGGCATACAGAGAAACTGATTAAAACAAGCATTAGACAACAAAAAAAGCATCGAAGTCTACCAGGACATGTAATAACGACACTCCTTAGGTAACCACCAGGAAGGCTTCAAGCTTCACTGGAGCTTGTCACCAGATAGAGTGATAAATATGTATTCACATAAATCATTATCCCCACACTGACGGATAATACTTTACTCCAGCTGTCTATTCCAACATCCTCTCGCAGAGCCTCAATAAAAGGAGCATCAAACGGAAGGTTTCATTTTTCACTGTCGTGCGAACATGATGAAAAGTCATGAACAAGCATCAAACCGCTCGCCAAAGCCAACACGCACCCCGGTTGAAATGTGAGCTTCAAAGGGAGCAGGCGCAACTTCAGAGCTGAAACCCAGCAGAAAAGCACTGACGGGGCTGTTAGATGGACTATTTAAGTGTCCTTCTTGCTTCGCATGAAAAGTTTATTCTGAAAGACAGAGCCAAGCCGCGTGGGCTCGATGCTGCCATTAAGTCTCGTAACTTGCATTGCTTTACTGCATGCTTAACAATGCTGAAAAATGGAAATTCAGGGTTTCTTGTCTAATCGTTAAGGAGAATTCCACATAGACTGGATTGGATTTTTTTGCTTGTGGGTTTTTCTTACTTTAAGTTTTTAATGCCTATTCAAGATCTTTTCCTTAAAGACTACAACAATGGAAGTAGCATAAGGGAAAACAACTCTTTTTTTGTATATTGAAAATACAATATATACCTCCATGTGAGTAGCTCTACCACAGCAAACACATTTAGAGAAAATCTGCTCCAGCTTGTTATTCTCCAGCACCACAAAAATTCAACACCATGGTGTTTGTTCAAGTTTGCTTGTTCTCGGTACAGCAAACCAGGGTAAATCGACCCAAACCTGCCCAAGTTCCGGCAGCACCATGGACTGAAAATGGCACTGGCGCAGCATTTACGGGTGAACTCAAAATGCCACTGTCACTCAGGCCTATAATACGCAATAGTCCTTTAATATTATGTTCCTATTTTACCTTTAATATGCAATATACATAATGCTTCAAAGAAATCTTTCAGTTCTTGTATTCTCATTTCCTTCCCGGGTACATTTGAGCAAACTGCTCCAAGAAGGATGGTTCCTGTTACTCATAGTCTGATACCAATGGATTCCATTAATTCTCAGTTGCCCACTCCTTACCACCCCTTTTCAGTGCCTATAACTTCTCTTTCCCCTCTCACACACTTGGGTATTTTCCTCTCCGTTTTCTCTGATAAATAGAAGGTACTATTTACAATATTCAATACCAGCCCCAAATGTCCCCACATCTTTGAGAGACTCTTCTCAGTGAGAGACACAGCTATAAGAAGAACCTTCAACTATTATTGAAACTGTCATTAAAAACAGCCAAAGATCTAATTTTATCCTTTTTTTAAGAAGACGAAGAAGTTTATCGTTCACTTCCTACCACAATTTTGATTTAGTATCAAAATTAAATATTCTTCCAATAATCTTTCACGACGTCTGCCAACAGCAGTACACATTAGCTATTCTCTATCCTCCCTCGCTGTACCACTTCATTAATGTGAACTCAAGGTCTCCTGCCCTCTTTCATAATTTCTAATTACCTATAGGCAATATTATATGGAATATCCATTAGCATAAAGATTATTTTTGGCATGATAAGACATATTTTAAGGCTATCAATCCTTCTCCAGACTGAAAATGATATATATTTTGCCACCTCTGGGTTCTTGCTTATAACTTTTAAAAAGTAGTATTCTATGCAAAGAGGTTAGTTTTAATTCTATTCTCAGCTATTTTTATTCCACTAAGTTTCAATTTAAAGCTTGCCACCACATATCATGACTGACACGAATTCTAAACAGGATAATTTCATCTTCCCCCTATGTTCAGCAATGGTGTTTGAAGTTTGGTCTGTCATGCTGTGAAACCTGCTTGGCTCTGCAATCTGCTAATGCAGAAAATGTCTGTGTGAGCATCAGAAAGGAAACAAGTTCATCATTTGGAAAGGCTTGTCACTGGAAAACACGAGTCAGACATATGTGGCCCATAAACACTAGCCCTCCTGTAGGAAGAAACGTCTAGTTAGGTGTCTGTTCTAGCTCACGTATGTGAATGAGAAAGCAGCAGATAGGTTTCTATCATCTTTTTCAAAATGACAAACTAAGGCTACAGGAAACATTTGCTGCAAGTTACAAAACAGAAAGCAGCAGCAGCTTGGCAGAATAAATCACCAAGTTCTACCCATCCTGTGCATTGTTTCTAAAGCAACTGCTGCTGTGATTATGGTTTGGAGTTATCTTAAAAAATTAGCCTAGTTGTCACTAATTTTGATTTCAGTTGTACTTAGTCACGGTGTGACACTAAACACTATGCTTGGCACAAGCAGCCCCTTTGCCAGCATCCAGCGGTACACGATGCCTTCTCTTCTCTCTGCCAATATTAAAGCTATCAATGCATTCTGCTGGGCAGAAACCTCTCTAAATAAAGCTCTGCCTTAAAAACCTAATATAGAAAGAAAAAAACCCAACAAAACAGAAACACTCTTCTTGTTTTAAGTTAACTGTTGCCACCTCATCACCAGCGGTGTCCTACCTCAGGATAAGTTATATAAGCACAAACACTTCAATTCTTTTTCCTTCTATGATATTTTTTCCCTCTGTCACCTTGCTTTCTCTTGCAATTGCAGCTCACAGTGTTACAACAGGAGACAGCATTAAGGAGAAAATAGTTCTCGATATGCTAAAGCAGTAGAAGTTTCAACTCCAGCAGCAATTGGGGCAGCAGAGGCTCCACTTGCACACCATGCAACCGTGCCTTGTAAAAACAAACACACACGCTTCCCAAAGTTCAAAGCTCAGCTGCGAGATCTTATTCCTGGAGTTCATAAACAACACTCCCTAAAGTACACACACACAAACCACAGGCAGAGCAGTGAGGCGGACGACAGATCCAGAAACAAGAAATAAAGCATATTTGTTCTTAGAAACAAGGGAGAAGGTGCTCATCTTGGTGAAATAGGATTCCTGCAGTACTGGTGAATTAGTGTCAGGATCAATTACTTGCTTCAGCAAATGCCAGATACAGAAGCAGGGCTGTCAGGCTCAACCAAGTGCCCTTCCAGCAAAGCATTTCTGTGCTGCACTTTTACTTCATATTCCAATACCTTCCTCTCGTTCCTATTTTTGGGGCTCTGTTTCAGGCCTCCTCCTTTGCGCAACTATGTTCCAGGTCACAGCAAGAATTTGCAATTTAATGTTAAAACCAACACAGATGCAATGATTTGCCCAATAGGAACATGAAAGATAGAGTTGCATCAGAGAAATAAAGATCCAGGAATATAAGCGATCCTTGGCTAGCCATTGGTTCTGGTTACCGATGTCCTGGTAAGCCGTCAAACTGCATCTTTGCTTCACTGCTTTATGACTTGCTCAGTTTCTACTGAGCAACACCAGTTATTTCTGAACTCGTTGTTCCTATCTAGATGATCTTCACACAGACTCGACAAAAGAAGTGCTGATAAAAGAAGAATCCTCTCTTTTAAGCTCATATAGGAGGATATTGCTTTTGCCTGACTATTTCCCCAAACCTTTTACTGACTCCAGGAGTGAACACCGAGGTGACTTTTCAATGTAAATTAAAAATAAATCAATTAATTGCTAGGCGTGAGGTAACTTTGCATTTTTCATCCATAAGCTGGATGATTACTGTCGCTAAGGTTTCCTTTCCTATCATCCACTGCACCCTTCAAATGAATCGCTTCATTCATGAATTAAAGTGAAGCCAGACTGCACAAAATCAGCACTATTATTTTGGCCAAAATCAGGGATTTATGTAAGTTTGCTACCTCAACCATTCTCATACCTTTTCTTCCACTAGGAAAATGATCGGCACTGTTCTACCAACCTGGGCTACAAATTAATGGCAGAGACAACACTAAATGAATGTGTGGCAGAGCGCTATGCCAAGATCTGTGCTGGAAACGGGGAGAATTGCTCCTGCGACTACAGGAACACTTGTTTCATAAATTCTGCCTGATCAAGGGGAAGGGAAAATTAATTAAGAGATTAAATTTAAATTCTGCCAAATCATCTATATGGTCATATGTAAACAGAAATATCCAAGTGAGTAACCGCATGCACAGTGGGCGCTCTGCTACCTGAATACTAGACCTACGTTTTTATCTGTTACATTTTTGTTCTTCTTGCACATCCATTTATGGCAACGGTTGCATACCATGAGTTTCACTGCTTTATCTATACACCCAGTCGTTTTTTCCATGTCAGCAAATCTCTGAAACCTATCATGAGGAAAAAGAAATCTTAATAGAGCGGGAATACAGGACTGTGAAACTTCACAAGTTCAGAAACTGTTTAAATGAGGATAATTCTTTTTGGTTTTAACCTACTGGACTGGAAGGCAATGGTGCCAGCTATAAATCTCATCCTAAATGCTCCTTTGGAAGTTACAAAACTGCTTGGTGAGTTGGTATTTTCATATCTACAACCCTAGTAAATTTGCAGGAAATTCAATCACAGCGCAGCTTGGGTATTGTGCACTCATCTTCATCCCCCTTTCTGTTAAAAGAACTGGTTAACTCATTGGGAAATTTGTTAGATCTGACAGTATTACTTGTTTTCTTATCAAAAACTCTACCATCTACCCTCTGTACTGTATTTATCATTTAGCTCAACACTACTCATGAGCTCTAAAAGCTCAGTACAATCAATTCTTTCTACAGACTTGAACACACGTTCTGGATTTCTTCCACTGCTTGCTCGTTATTTTGCAATGCACTTTCTAGTATGTGAAGATTTATCAGAAAATGGAACTGGTGTGATGGGGTCCATCACCAAGGAGCATAGGGTGGGATCCAGCTGCAGCAACTCATCAAAACCAGGGAAGAACTAAATGGGAAAAGGGCTTCATTTTTGTAGCTGTTGTAACTTCATGGTCTTCGGCCACCAGTTAATCACGGCCAATTGTGCAGAACTGCTGATGTTGGGACATTACGTATTAATGGGGTTGCTATTTTTAATGTTTCTCTGCAAGGTGCTCTAAAACCTTGGCTTGGGGGAGGCTGGGGCAGCGCGCTGTGCCAACCGCACCGACCTGCAGCACATCGCGCTGCCCACTGAAAACGGTTCATCCAGACAACCCCAGGAGAAGAAGGAAAGCAGCTCATCGCCTGCCTTCTGAATGCACGGGGTAGACACACAAACCAACACAACCTCCACGTGTGGGAGGACAACGTGGTTCATGCTGAAGCTGGTTTTAATAAGGCTGCAGCACACAGACATGCGTAGTCAACCAAGATTAAGCCACTAGGTCGCAAAAGAACATAAAAAGGAGATAAATTTTCAGTTTCTCAGGATTAATGAAATTAGTAATAATACTAATAAAAGTCTACTGAATGATTCTATGATTCTAAGATACAGACATATACACCTTTTTCTTAACCCTTCATCTTTAAAATAATCCCTCAAACCGCTCAGTTTCTACAAAACGAGGTCTTCTAAATGGACCAGTGGAGAACACACCTTGATTTGGGAGGAAAATGGCTTTCACAAGTACCATTAAACAACTCTTAACGCTTTCGAGAAATTTTAAACGTTGCACCTACTGAAATCTATATTGTACATACTGAAATCTATATTGCACCTACTGAAATAGTCTGACAGTTCTCCAGCACCATTTTTATTATCTGAACTAAGGCTGCGACTGGAACTGTAGCATTAGAACCTATTTCAGAGCACTAAACATGTCAAGTTCAGCACGCAGGATGACAATGTTGGATGCTCTATGCAGCTCGCCTAAAAAATATGGGGGAAAAAAAAAGAGTTTTCTTGTACCTTGAGGATGCTAAATAGCAAATACTGAGTTTGTTCCTGTTAAATACCTTATAATGGATTAGCTTAAAATAAAACATCTCCGATAAAGTTAAGTCCTATTACTAAATCTAGTACATTTTTATTATTAGTTATTTAAATTTATGGGTATATGCAGTGTCTACCCACCATGAAATGAAGAAATTACCAATTTCCAGCATGAATTACTTGATAAAAGGGACCATGTTAAATGCAGAGTTGTTGAATAAATCAGTAATGCTACAGTGGTTAATTATCAAGTTACTTAAAGGAAGAAAACCTGCAGTATTTTACAGGGTATTAAACTTGCAATTGCTCGCAGTGCCTAACAGACGATATTAGTAAACACAATGCATTTCACAGTGGACAGCAGTAAATACCTCCATGTCTTTAAAGTACATATTTTAAGGCTGATTCCATATTGCTTAGCAATCAGGCTACAAAATATCACAAACACTTATGTCATTTTGACATAAATTTCTCATTTTTTCAAGCACAATCTAAGCCCTACTGCATTGGACACATTAAGTTGTCATGAAAGCCACAGATAGGTGTGATTCCCCTCCGTAAAATAAATGATTAATTAGCAAAGCACAGTATGCAAGGTATGTCCGGAGTGGCTTATCTCTATTGCTAATCATAGCTATTAGCTTCCATTTCCAAAGCTCTCCATCCTGCACGGTGTTTTGCAGGGCTGAGAAAGACGCATGGGCATGAACTGAATCATTTATATTCCAAATTACACAAATATACAGACGAGGCATCTTAATTATCTAGATTAGCAACCACTAAGGTCACTTCTGATAGCCCCATAAAAACGCCTAAAAGTAGAATTATGTAGTTGATAACCTATGTATTCCATAAAGAATACGGGGAAAATATGACCTGTTGAATAAGCCTAACTGTGGGACATTCAGTGAAATTAATCGAGTTTAACATGGGAAGTTTGAACATAAACCCATTAGCATTGACTAAACGGATTCCTTCCCAAAACAGCTGTATTTGTTCACTGTTTATTTCAGCATAGAGACCCTCTCTTGCCTGGCAGAAAAGCAAAACCGGATCAGCTCTCCTCATACGTTCCTGCCTGAAACGTTCTACCAGCAGTTTCAGCAAAGGCAAAGCCCTTCAAGGTCCTCCCCATTGGCCAGGAGATGGAAATCATTTCAGTCTCATCTGGAGCAGCAGGGGAAAGCCCATCTATTGTTCGGGAAAAGGCACCACATATTCATTAGTACTGATAGCAATAAGGAAGGAAGAAGCTGCAGTCTAATTGTCAGAAATTAATTGACTACACGCAATCAGTTAGTGGCCAGAAATGTATTAAAACATAGAGAACTGAGCACAGCATATGGAGGAGCAAAGGTGACAGAAATTCGCAGCTGAAGGAAAAACAAACCAAACGAAACCAACACAAACCCAGTTCAAGAAACATGAGTGAGATGGAGAGAAAAGGGAGACCACGAACAACCCTCGGCTTTGGCCAACGAGCTCTTGAGAACACGAGGGGACAACCTGCCTCTGGACACTTGCGTGGCCAAAGCTATAGACAATTATTAGTAGACATTTTCAAGGCTTTTTCACCGAAAGTGAAATGGTAATTCTCTTAATTAAATGATCATTCATTAGTCTTTTAATCAATCTATTACCTAATAACATTGTCAATCTTGCAAGTTACTGCCATGGCTTTAATTTCCCTTTTCATTATAAGACTAATAACTAACTAAACTCACAGCTTCATAAATCTGTAGCACAGTACAAAATACACTGTGTGCACTTTTTCCATTTAGATTCTTCAATTACAAGCAACTGCAACCAAAAAAAAAATAGCATATTGTAGTAGCTAGAATTACATTTTGGCAAATCATAATTACATTGTTCCTTAGAAGCAGTGCTCGGTGCTTAAGAAGAAGGATTACATTGAATAACGAGGCTAATATTTTAACTCAATTAACATATTATTTTTCAATAAAGTGGTGTACACTACTGTAATTTTTTCTTCTATGGGTAACATCAGCTATAAAACAGAAATACTGCAGCTTTTTTCTGATAACTCAGGTGTAATTTTTCCCATGTAGATTGGATGGTTTAGATATATTTTTTAAGTGGAAGAAAACATGTGACATATTATTATTTTTATAAATAAATATACTTACAATATTTCACTTCCATGCCATATAAGCCTGCCAGAGACTGTGTTTGACTACATCTCAAAACACATGAGATTCAACTGTAAGGCAAGAATTTTTCTTTCATGTCTTTTAATTCCGCACTGTTGTGAGTTTGATTTATAATATTGGTTTGGACAGAAGTGATTTCTGGATGAAGAAATCACATCTGGTTACAATGGAAGCCGGGTGCCTTCTCCATGGAAACTGCTTGCCAAATGTGCTCATGTGACATTTATCAGATTCTTCAGCACAATATTTCAATTTGATGGAATTATATTTTCCTCGGATCTTTCACTAATACTTTAAAAGTGACATAAATGCATAAATGGCTGTATTTGTGGAGATAATCAAGTTGTGTCATTCCAATATCACTTTGTAATATTTGTCAAGGTCATTTTCTCTTTGGTTGTTCTTTTGAGACATATTCTGGTTTTGGCTTAACATTTAAGCATGTTTTAAAGACTGACTGGGAATATATTTTGTTGTAACTGCTCTTTCACTCTCCTGCAATTACACCATGGGTGATGCCCACTGTTTAGTGGATGGGTTTGTTAACTCTTTATGGAGATATGAAAACTCTGTACTTAAACAATGACCTTGCAAGGTAATCTTTTGTTTCCAGCATTCGCATGTGTACTGATATCAGTAGAACTGGAATATTGCAATACATATCAAATCGCTGTTTCTCAGCCGGGGCTACTAAAAAGGATACTCCCATACCATTTTACATCATTCTCCATATCTTTTCTATCACCAATACTATACAAGTGCTCATTAAAAAGAAAATACAAATAAGAACTCAAGGTAGCAAAGCTGTTGATAATCAGAAGGCTGGTCATTTCATTCCAGTTATTTAAAAGTCTTGTTTAGCTGTGTACTAGAACAACGTGCACTATTATACTACCAGGATCTTCCATCTCAAAGGTGCTGAAAAACAGGGAGGTAAATTACAACATGTATCCAACCGTAGAATTAGAAAAAAGGCGTTTTGTTTTCATAAGGAAAGCAAGACAAAACCAAACAGACAGAATCATGTCGTGTTCCAGTCTGACGGCGAGATGGAAATTATGAGATGGAAAGGACTGAATGATTAAGATGAAAAAATGAAATCAATCTGAGTTGCATAGGGCGGTATTAGTAACTGGACACGCAATTCCAGTGAGTCAAATGAAATACCTTGTGTTCCTTTCATGGTGATCACCTGGTGAATGGTTAAAAACATCAAGTATGATAAGGCACAACGTATCTCCATATAGAAAATCACAGCAGATTCTCACACAAGTTTAATGGAACTTGGTAAGTTAAAAATACAATTCTTACACTTACCATCATGGTAAGAAAGAACTTTTGTGAGCAAAACACAGTTATTCACAGCACAAGCTCCAGAGCATGCTGCCAGTGGTACCAGCTGAATGTCAGACTGTTATGTCATGTAACATTAACAATCTTATTATTTATTTCCATATATATAACGGGGCTACAAATCCTTCTCCGTCAACAAGAACCTTTAAATTCACTCTATATTCTGACATTATATAAGCAGGAACTGATGGATAATTAATGATTTCAGCAAAACAGCCCATTAAGAAGCCCAATAGGATACATAAAACTTCCAGAGAACTGAAGGAAACTGGAAGGCGTGAGGCTTGCCAGCCAGCAAAAACACGCTGTGTATGAGGACTATCACGGCTAAACCTTTGACAAACCTCTCAGACAGGACAATTGGTGGAATTTAGATAGAGATGATCAAAAAGTGAGCAGAAAACAAAACAGAACAACTTGCCAACGCCTTATTTTGGTATTTCAAATGTCTCCATTAAGTGATTGCCACTTAATCATATGATGAATTTGCAACAAGGGAAATCCTGATTATATTTTACAGAAAAAAATGACAATGGTGCAGTGCAATATTGGAACAGCTGACCAGAGATGACCTGGAAACCCCATTAAGATACAAAAAACTTAAGCAGAGAAGGACCTGACCAACCTGTTCTAAGTTGGCCTTACTCTGAGTAGAGCGGTTGGACTTCCAGCAAGCCTTCTGAACCTTAAGTATTCTGTAATTCTATGCACTATATAAATAATAAAACAAACCAAAATTTTCTCTTTCTTGTAGATCACAAAGACAAGGCGTGCTGCAGTTCACTAACACGAAGATGAAAGCTTGTCAAAACTCCATCTGAGTGGAGTTTTAAATTTAAAGCTTCACAGCTGGAGAGTGGCAAAAAAACCTCAACCCAATAATAATTTGATTTCTTCCAAAATACCAAAGGGAACTGGATGCAAAAGAACATTTTCAAAGCCACATCAGCAGTCCATGGGGGAGGCAGGAGAATGTAGCAGGACAGGACAAGCCACGGCTCTTGAAATTATTAGAATGGCCTAAGAAATCTGATTTCAGCCGTCGATTACAAATTCAAGCTAGGAACCTTTATTTTAGTACTGTTATTTAAGAGAACATATTTTCCTTTGCATCTCTTTTTTGAATAAACTGCATACAACTTCCTACTGATTAACAAATGTAGTAAGAAAACTGAAAAGCCCTAAAGCACAGGAAAACAATACCATTTATTTTGATCTGAAGCAGTTCGTCTCTCCCACCTCCTTCTTGGTGAAAGCTCAAGAGAAGCTTTATACACTGCACACCAAGATGGCAGCATCAGGGAAATTCTGCTGTAGTAGAAACTTTCTGACTTCCACCATGACTATTCATACTTCTGCATCAACTCCATGCATTCAAGACATATTAAAGGACATCGAGTCCATAATTTTTTTTTCCTGACCCTTTTCTGCTGCTGAAAGCTATTAATTTAATGAATGAGTTGGTGATTACCTCTTGAAGAACCCTCCTCATTTTCAGGAGCAATGTCTTCACAGCTGTGCAATCCTGCAGCATCAATCTGAAGGGCAAAGACTCGATGCCTCCCCCTTCCTCCAGGCCGGGAAAGGGCCACTCCACGCTGGGGCTGCCGGGCAGCGGGGTGACACGGGGGTGCCTGGGGTCCCCCGGCTCCACCTCCTTCGACAGCTTCAGGGACAGGTTCCTTCAAGGGAAAACAGAAAATCAATGCTGAAATATGAAAATCAATAATTTTTGGCTCCTAGTTCCTTGGCCTTAAAGGTAAATTACACATTCGCTTTTCAAGCCTGCTGATACAAATGGCCTTTTTAATGTACATATAGCCATATGGTGTTAGCAATAAAACATGCATTTATAAATGTACTATTTTCTACAGGAATTGAAACCGTGCTCTATCTCACACCCCTCAAAAGAAAGCCGTTTTCTTCAAGCAAAATATCCTCTGGGTCTATTTTATTTCAGTTCAGCTCTATGAAACATGAATCTGTCATCACAGAATCCCAGAATGTGAGGGGTTGGAAGGGCCCTGGAAAGCTCATCCAGTGCAATCCCCCCATGGAGCAGGAACACCCAGCTGAGGTTCCACAGGAAGGGGTCCAGGGGGTTTGAATGTCTGCAGAGAAGGAGACTCCACAACCTCCCTGGGCAGCCTGGGCCAGGCTCTGACACCCTCACTGAGAAGAAGTTTCTTCTCCAATTTAAATGGAACCTCCTGTGTTCCAGTTTGCACCCATTGTCCCTTGTCCTATCACTGGTTGTCACCCAGAAGAGCCTGGTTCCATCCTCCTGACACTGCCCCTTTCCATATTGATCCCCAGGAATGAGTCCCCCCTCAGCCTCCTCTTCTCCAGCTCCAGAGCCCCAGCTCCCTCAGCCTTTCCTCACACGGGAGATGCTCCACTCCCTTCAGCATCTTGGTGGCTGCGCTGGACTCTCTCCAGCCGTTCCCTGTCCTTTGGAACCGAGGGGCCACAACTGGACATTCTTCCATACGCTTGGACTTAGAACAACAACTGCCACAAAAAATACTTCCTTCTGGGCTGGCCCAGTGACACAACATGAACCTGCTATTCTATAAAATAGATTTTCTCTTCAACCAGCTGGGAAAAAGGACAAATCTGAATGGAGAATAAATCCGAGAACGTGGTTGCACTGTGCAATAGTGGTATATTAATTACTACTAAATTACAAAAGTATTGTAACAGCAACGCGTGACATCCACATCCATACTAAATTAATTCACTACAGTTAAAGACGTTAGCATAAGTGGTGAAGAAAATGACAATTATTCTTCATTTAATGTATAGTTCCAATTTTCCATTCCATTTGAATTTTCATGCAACACCACACTGACTGTGAATTTTAAGTATGGTCATATTTTGGAAGGACAAAGAAGATTTTTTCCACGTGAAATTTTCTTTAATTAACTTTGGTTTCATAGGAACCGCATACAAAAAGGGACCAACGTGATTTCTCAAGATAAGCAATTCCCAATGCCATCCTAACAAACAGAAAGTGAGGCTATTAGAATTATCTTTTATGGATCGCTCATTTTTCTATTTTGCAAGCTATATAACGTGCAGTAGGAACAAGTTAGATCAAGAAATGGACTGCACAGATCACGGATATGGGCAGATGTTCATGATGGCCAATGGAACTAAAAATTGCTAAATCAGGCTTTTTTCAAGAGTCTCATGAAACTATGAAATTAGTTTGTTTTAATTTTTAAATACACTGGAATAACTTTGTGAGTAGAATATTTTGCATCCTTTAAAATAATAATCTGAGGTGGATGGTAAAGGTGCTTTTGATTGAGGGATATTAAGCCACTGCTGATTCATAACCCTTATTAAAGAAGCCTCAGGTATAAATCATGCAAAGAAAAACCAACTTTTAACTGAAGTATCATAACACAGGTCTCTTTTAAGGGTTCAGAAAAGCCATATTCCAACTATTGGAGTCTCGGCTTGAGTAATACAAATACAGAGTCTTGTACTAAAGTATGAAATTCACCACATTAATGGCCGTAAGAGTTAAAACAAATATCAAACTCAATTGTTAGTGGAAAATGGGAACTCCGAGTTAGCATACACTGAGCATTCAGATCACACAACACCTCTGAACTACGTGCAAAGACACAGCTGATCTGTGCCAGCAAAGCTCTTCACTGTCTGATCTGCCTCCTTCTACCCACTGCAGGAAAAAGCTCATTTAAAATTAATTCCAGAACTCATATTTCATCGAGTTCATTATTAACAATGTCCAGGTGGTCTATTACAGTATTATTATGGTAATCCACCACAATTCATCTCCAAGCAGCAGTGGAGATTTAGCAAGGAAAAGGACGTTCTTACTAAAATTAGAAGTTTCTCCCAAGTGTAATAGTAAAACACTTTGCCCCTGAAGCTGGAGAAGGGGTCGATGGCTCGACTGGCAGGGCAGGAGCTCCTTACATGTGGCCTCCGCTTTCCAAAGATGCATTTATTGCAATAAAAACATCTCACAGGCAAATGCTATGTGACAAACTTCTGAAACTGTGGATAAAAAGGTCTGTTTTAATGACTAAAGACAATGTATTTCATTGAAATGAGCATTAATTCTATACTATTATCGACGTAAAATATTTCAGAAAAGTAATTGGATCACTTTTAAATATACAGCTCCTGTCTGAGCTCTAAATTCACTTGATGCACACACAGTTGGGCTCCATCCCTTTAATAAAAGCACATTTGACAATGTTCACGGGTACTGGCTGCCAGGCAGCATTAGAGCACTTGTGAAACGGCTCGACCCAGTGCAGCCATCACTCTTCCCAACGATCCCCTGCCTCAAACAGGGTCAACCTAGAGCTGGTGCAATACTTACTATACAGCTGCATGTTACATCCAGGGGGACCACAAACGGCACCAGAGAAAAGCAAGCCTAACAGCACTAGAATTACTGTCACCAGCAGGTCTGAAAATCCACAGAAAATTTGTTACCCATTTGTAAACATTAAATAGGGTGAAAACCTGTGCAACGTGATGGTACCTTGGGCCAGCTGGTTTGTTTCTGTTGTATGTGGAAGCATCCATTGAACACCGCAGATACATTTCCTTCTAAAAATCAGAAGCTACAACACCCGCATTTAGCAAAAGCAATCTTTATCGAAATAGTGAGACATCATTAACGTAATCAATCAGTGACTTTCAGCATTTTAATAGCCTCTATAAGTCCAGTGCAACTGCATGTGAACTAACTGAGGAACAGACACAACTGCGCAGCTCCTTTCAAAGCTTCTTTCCCTTCGGAGGGTACAACTAAAACAATTCTCTTCTTCCAAAGCATATTTAGAGGGTTTCACTGGAAAGGGTGGAGAAAAGAAAAAAGACCCAAAGATGATGTGCAACTTGAGCTACTTTGAGTGATTCTTCCCCTTTGAGTTATTCTTGCCTTACTGATCCTCAGATCAATGATTTGAGGAGCTTATGGTAATTTGAACTTCACTTACATAAAGATCCCCAGATTATGTGGAGTTTAATCTTCTTAGTTTTCATCAGCAGTGCTCAACATGTTGCTAGAGCAGAATTAGCCGAAACTAACACAATTGGTCCCACAGAGTTTGCTCTTCTTGATCCCGGCTTAGCAGAAAAGGGCTCACGTACCGCTGAGGGCATCGGGAGGACCCCAACCTCGGTGGCAAGAGCTCAGCAGACTTGCTTGCTTTCTTCCCCGAGGGCTTATCTTCTAAAACAGGGTCTTAGAAAAAGCCTTAAATCACTTATTTGCAGTGTCTGAGTGTGCAACTCTATGTGCGTATACTCACATATAAATACATCATGTGTATATATACATATGCACACATATATATTTCATATATGTGTAGTTATAAATTTCACACACACTCGTCTATAAACATATATACATTTGATCTTCAGAAATATTTCAGCTCCGTACAGAGGTTATATCCTGAATTGTTGATATAAATCTAGACAGCCTTCAACCCACACTTTCTTCTCCCATTCAGAATCAGCAACAGCAAACAGATGAAACGGATCCTCTCTTAGAAAAACCACTAACTGCTACTTTGAGAAGGGTCCCTCGGCTGGACCATGGAAGACACAGAGGAGCAATTACTTCTGATTCTCAGAGAAAAACCTGCCTGCCTCAAACACTTCCAAATTCAGTTCAAAGCACCCTGTGGCTCCTTTACAATACGTACATTACAGTCAAGACCTACAATCACCCCAGACTGAATCTCAATCTCTGAGTAATCTCTTACTAATCTCCCTTAGTAAGAGACATGTTCTATCCCAACCAGTTCACAACTGAAATATATGGACACATTTCAGAAAAAAAAAAGAAAAGAATAAAAGCGCTTTTCCCCATATTTAGCAGAACTGAGACAGACTTTTAAAAGCATGTTCCTAAATATTCCAAAGGGAAGAGCAAATAATATACTGCTAGGTGCCTAAATATTCTCATGCTCTGGGCAAGCAAAGTTCTGAAAACGCAGCCTTTGCAATACAGAGAAGATAAAAAGGTAGCTAGAACATCAACTCTTGGCTAATTAGCCACATTAGCACACTTTGGCGTAAAAATTCATACCTCTCTCTGTCTCACACAATTTGTCTATGTTGCTTTTCTTCTGCAAACAGAATGCTTCCAAAGTTATAAGGGTGACATCTAAGAGTATCAAACCGCATTGTGTCATAAGGTGCATGCTGTTTGACATTTTACAGCTGCTAGAAGTAGGTATCTGCTGTTGGCGCTCTGACATTTGCATTTTTCAAGGTCAGCCTTTTAGAAAAATGACGTTCAGTATCTGTCACTATCAACTGCACCCACACACCAACGTGCACACAAACTAATGGCTGCTGCAAGTTCAAGAGACCGCCAGCCTTTTCCTTTACAAATCTTTTCTTTGAAAGGTTTGTACCACAGTCATAACAATATACCATTAAATTAAAAACAAAACCAAACCCCTCCATTTTTCAGCTGCTGGTAAAGTCCAGCTGATAAGGGCAGGTCAAGTGTGTCTCTCCTTTCTCTAAATTCTCCAGGAGTCAAGAGCTCTGTTTATATCCCCCGATCCAGCACACAAAAACACAGCACTCGAGATTTCAGCCCTTTTCTTCTTCCTGGAATCTATTAGCAAAATTTGAACGTGAAACAAGTAAGATAATGTAACACTACACAGTCACTAGAGAACATTAAAAAAATAGTGGGGTTTATTCAATCTCAAGTACCAACAATGCAATAGTAAATAAAGCCTTACAGACAAAGCAGGAAAAGTCAAGGTGGCTCTGGGCACTGAGGTTTGGGTACCAATTTGAATCTTTTCTTGCTTTGGTTTGTGGGTTTTTTGCATGGGATCATTCTCGAAACTATTCTCCTGTTTCGTGATGACTGCCTTCCACGAAATACAATCCTTTCATTCAGTCACCCAACTAGTTTCCCTTACTTAAAAAAAGGTTGCCGAATACTTCCTAGTACAGCTCAGCATTTCTTGCTACCAAGGTTTTTCAAAATGCGGCTCAGAAAACAACACAAACACTTCAAGCATCTTCTGTCCCCACTAAGACGCTACAGAATGGTTACTGTAGGCTTCAGTGAGAAGAGAAAGGTTAAATCCATTAAAAGACAAAAGGATGGCAGGGTTTGCAATAAATATTTGCTTAATGCCTAGCAGAACTCACAGGCATGAGTTAGACAGGTAAGATGGGCTTCCAATGAGACCAGAAAATTGAGTGGAAAATTCATGTACTTTATAAAGGAGACGAGTACTCCCAGTCTTGTCTTAAACATTGGGGAAGCACTGAAACACATTACTACTGCGTCAACCAACATATTATCTTTTGATTAAGCTCTTAAGCATTAAGAACTCTTTTGTGAAGCAAAAAGGCAACTCGTTATACCTTGTGTTGGCTGAGAGGTTCATCTGAGACACATAACAGTCGGTTTCAAAGGTCTAATTAATATTTACTGCAATCCCCACTGTGGAATACCCCCAGCATTCTGCCTGCTCTTCCTTTCGTCCCAAGCCCTCCCTGCCTTCACCCTGGGCAGGTGAGTCAGGGAACTCAATGTCCTGGATCCCGACCATGCCATGAGATGGTAATGCAGGTCATCCTGCTATAGTCACACGCATTCCTCCGCTGGCAGAAACGCACGTGCCTGTGGGATCAGATGGCAGCTCAATGCCAGGGATTACAAGGGAGACGACTAAAAACATCAGCAGAGCTGAGCATTTGGGTTAAGGGATGCCCTGTACAACTATCATGTAATTAAAACTCCGGGGGTGTTCAGAAAATTCCAACCAATAATTCTAAAATTCATCATTAGCTCTCTACTTTTTCCCATAGTGAAACGTATAATCAGTGCTATAACATAATCATGCAAAATAACCAGTAATTACAAATGCAGCTTGCAGAGTGAAGATCACATTCAAAACTCTTCAGTGGAATCAACACAATGGACATTCATTTTGGTATTCTTATACTTATTTATATATTATGATTTTATACTGATATTTTATATTTATGATTAGAAAATGTATACAGTCTCATTGCCCTCTAACAGCTTAAGAATATTGCGGAGAAAAGAGTTGTGTTTCAATTCAGAGGAGACCTTCCACCTACTTTAAGCAGCTAATTCGATTAATATGTCAGGAAAAAACTGTAACTTTAAACCCATCCTATTTCACTATCACATAAAATATTTGGAACCTAATGTTATTGTTAAAAGAGCTTTTATGTTTAATTCTCTTTTATGACCAATAAATGAAAGCATGTAATGGATTTAGGGACATGATTTCTAAGGAAATCCAGAACATGCATGTTACTATATATCCATTCTTAAAAGACAGCAATCTACTCAAGTTTTTTAATGCTTAAATTGGATTATTCTATAAGGTTTTTAGGAAGCATTATGGAATTAATCTTTTACAAAATTTCCAGTTCCACTTGACAAACACATGCACAGCCACAGTGACTTCAAATGCCTGATTGAAACCAAAGCAACACAACAGGAGAAATCCAGCCCCAATGTTAATTAAATACACCACTTATTTAGTGAATTTTCTGCTAAAACGCCGCATGCTGGTCCTGCCACAGTTGTCCCAAATAGCGAGTTTTCCTGCCGGTTGAGTACTTGCGTATATGTGTCTACGTGTGCAAGTGCATACACATACAGATAGTGGTTTTATATTACCGAGGAGACGCTCGGAACATCCTGAGCTTGGAGGCACCCACGAGGACCATCGAGTCCGACTCCTACCACACAGTGCAACCTAAGAGTTAAACCACACACCCAGACAAGCTGCTGAACTCAGAAAAAGAGCAGTGTTTCCAAAAAGAAAGAAGAAAACCAAATATATCTTCCTCAGTTCATTTACTGATGTGAAATACACTGCTACATAATTAACAGTTCCCGGCAGACTTAGATGCAAAATAATATGTATTTTTCCCACAGTTCAGTGATATACACTTTCTGGGCTCCGGCCAAAACTGATCCTAAATGAAGCGTATAGAACAGAAAAATAAACTTCCTTTTAGATAAACTGCATAAGAACCACCCAAGAACTGTAGGTCTAATACTTGGAGCTAAACCATTGACTGGATGGTGTCCAATGCCGAGTGGCAGGTACCAATGTGAAGTCAATAGCTCACACTCAGATGTACGTCACCCTAAAACGAACCTAAGAGAGCGAAAGCTCCACAAGCACAACAGTGTCCCAGGGATCATCCACCTTCCGGAGGCTCGAATCCTCCCCTCAATGCTGCACAGCTCCATGCGTGCACTTAAAAAATCTGCCACTGGCATAAATAGGGGCTGGGAACTTATTAAGAACTAATTGCCAGCCATAGATGGAGATGAAAGCGTGTAAGCTGTGGTACCCCGCGGTGTTATTTCCTTGCGAGTGTCCTCCCAAAGTACCAGCGGGCTGGTGTTGGTTCACATGGGTTCCACTCGCACGGCAGGTGTTGCAATGCGTGCGCTCGGATTTTAATTAGTGAAATTAAAACGCTCCAAAAGTACGCACTCGATTTTTTAAACAAAGGCGTTAGAGACCAAACAAAAAGAAAGCAATAAACTAATTACTGTGTAAATTAACCTAATTGCTTTGTTCTTACATGACATAATCAATCAGTACATGCCACAACACAAATGTGTTATTTTATCCCATGGTGAAACCAGCCCACCTACGGGAGATTTCTCTGTCTTTCCCAGTATGGTCTTCAATGGTTCTTTCTTTCTGACTATAAAAAAACTCATTACAAATAATCAGAATATTTAGTTTACTTTGACTAAAGCACTGCAGTGGAGTTGTTGTCCTGCCCCCTTACAGAAGAAAACATCCCCCCTCCCTCCTTTCCCCAATAATGTGACCTGCTATGAAAACTTTAATCAGGCAGATGAAAAGGAGATGCTTGGCCTGGTTGACTATGAAGGAGCAAGCTCAGAATCATACTTAGACCTCTGCAAATACTCAGTTGTACACCAGCACGCAGAAGGAAGCAGCATGCCAAAACTCCAATTTTACAAGAAACAAAAACTCCGACTTAGAATATTTTCATCTCGATGCAGCGTTACTTGACACATACATGCTTGCAAATCCAGTCTCATCAGAAGCTTCATTCTCTCTACAATGCTTGATCGCTCCCCTCACTTCCAGGACATTAGGCCCCCTGTCTTTTAACTTTGGTTTTTAGATCATTATATTAAAATTAAATATTTATTTCCGATGTTTACTCTCTGGTTGTTACATTCTCTGCTTCGGAGACTCTACTTGAATTACCTGAATATTTGCAGCTCCTGTAATTGCTTCTAGTTTGCAATGCCAGGCTTGTTTAAGCTTGAGAATAACACAAAGAGCAATATTGTACAAAACTATGCAAGTTTAGAAAAGATCCATCTCACTGGCCCACAATTTGAATTTAATGCCTGATTCTGAATTCTTCTGCACTGCACATATTTGAATTTGAAGCAGTAAATCCCAGTAATATTTTGAACACAAATTCTTTTAACTTAACACTACTCTTATAACCTGTACCATCAGCTTATTCAAGGTTGCAAAAATATATGATAATGAAACAAAAACCACCTGGAAATATTGCTTTAAGGAAGTTATTAGAAGTTTAGTAAGATTATTAATTTATAATAGAATTCGTAGCATTTCCGCTGTGAAACGTTAAATGCACATTAACATTTTTAGTTACTAATTTTGCAAACTCTTTGTCAGAAGAGCATTAATAACATGAAACCCTAATAATGTTGGAGTGCGTGTTAAAACTTGCTGTCCAAAGCTCCATCTAGACTAGACTTTATTTTCAAGGCATTTAGCAGCACCGCTCCAGCTTTTGAGATCAAAGTTGCACAAAATGTTGATTTCTGGCCCGCACCGTTGCCAAATCCAGCTTGAAATGTTGATCTAAGCACACCCTGTAGACTTCGGAGGCAGAAAACAAAGAACTCAAAAGATATGCCTGTGCACATTTAGACGTTGTGCGATGTTTGAATGGTAGTACCACTTGACTTATGACTCTGAATCTTGTGTTGCTAATGCAAGGCCATTCCTCAGCCTGTGCTTCCAGGGACCAGAAATCCATCACAGGCCCCCCAGCACACATATCACAGGCTGTTGGTCCCTAAATCTGCCACACAAAACCTTAGGAACACTTCAGGGTGCGCACGCAGCGAGATGGAAGATGCCACACAACTACGCCCTTGACACTGGTAGAAGAGATCAGAGAAAGAGATGTGGTTATTTAGGAGGGAATAACAGAAGGATGAACAAGAAATTCACTTGGTCTTACCAGAATGAGTCTGGGTTGGTTTGTTTCCTTGAGTGTTTTATTGGGGTTTTGTTGGTTGGTTGTGTTTGGTTTTGGGTTTCGTTTTGTTGGTTGGTTGGTTTGGTTTTCTTGCTGTGTAGTGGCTTTGTTTGTTGGTTTGGGTTTTTTTAATTACGAAAATAACTTCATCTTCTTATGCATTTGAACAAATACTGAGATATTTTGAGAAGGAGTGTAATAAAAAGCAGACAACATGTCTAGGAATACAAAGGTGTTCTCTGGGCCTGTAATTAGACATAAAATTGGTTTGGAGCTTTTCAGCTTTAAGACTAGCGCCACAATTCAATCCATCATAGAGCAGAGCAGCCTGTGTTCAGAGGTGCTCTCTGGGGGGCATTTGGGCAGGATGTTTGCACAGACGTGTGAATACCCATCTTCTGCCGGGAGCGGGGCTGTGGGAATGCTATCGCATCTTCTCTTGGCTGCACACAGGAGGGAACTTGACATTTCAAACCAGATAACGCCGGCTGGTAGCAGAGAGGAAGCCACATGGACACGGATCACTATCTTTGCTCATTGTCTTTTAACAGAGCCCAGAAAGCAAACACTGCTCTGTCCAAAGATGCTAAAAACGATAAGTCTTCCTCTTCTCTGCGACTTCTCCCGCAAGAGACAATCCTATTCTGGCGAATATAGTGAAGGGCACTGGTCAAAAAGTGATAAAGTTCATTTTTTTCGACAGGACTTACAAATATTATACATTTAACAAATATGCAGCTTTTCACTTGTTTTGAGGGTAGTTGTTAAAGATGAGCCAGATATCAAATTACACCCTACAAAAAACCTTGATGTCACAAAACCGTAACGAAGCTGGCACCGTTCACTTAAATGCACAGTTCATGCCTTAGAGTCTGCAGAGAGCCATTTCGGAAGATTTTTACCTCCTAACTAAACGGCTCTTTTCCTGTTTATCATTGCAAGTTGATGTAAAGTGCAGTCGAAGCTTCAGACGGAATATGCAGAATGCGTATTTTCAGTTGTTTCTTTTAGCGGCCAGGAATTGTTCACATTCCTCCAGTGCAATATAGAGTAGGGACATCTGGCCTTGAAGCGTTTGATTCCACCTCACTTCTTCAGTCTCCTAACCTCCCTTCTCTCTCAGTCTGTTACCTGCATCTCCCACACTTGAACTCCCGGGAGCAGCCTCTCAAGATGACTGTGAAGGTGTTTCCATAAAGCCAGGAGATTATCTTCCTACACACCCCCCAAACAGCCACCACTTTCTTCTCCTGGAAGGCTTCCTGCAGCCAGTGTAATAAATTGATGTAATTAGGCACAGTCAAGCTAAATTGAAACCAGGCTGATCTAGAAGGTTGTCACTAGTACAAGGATTTCAACACAATGCCAACAAGTTTTCCTCCTTCCCAACAGAACCGCTGTCTTTTGCTGCAATACATTTTCAGTTTGGCCAGGGTCATGTGGCAGAGAAATCTGGCAGAGGACAATTAAATATTCTTTCCTCAGAGACAATTTTATTAGTTCTAGAAGCAGCATTTTGAATCTTAGCAGCATCCATCAGACCAAACAAACCCTTACGGGCTGCAGCCTGAAGTTTTTATGTAACGTCATTTGTCAAGCTTTTTAATTTTCAAGAATAAATGCAACGCTGGAAAAAGACAAGGAAACAGAAATTCCTAGACCAGAGCACGGTTTAAACAAAAATCTTTTCTAAATTACTTTGTAAATAATATTACAAATTATTTCTAGAAAACAGAAAAGAACTCATTAACCTAAGAGATGGATCCTCCTTCACTCCATCACTCCTGAATAAAGCCCCTTACAGAAAGAACCGAGACAAATGCAGCGACTCATTTAAATGAAGGCAAAAAGCTGTAAGGCAGATGATTAACTCCTTTATCCGTGTGTCAGGAAGCAGGGAAGAGCGGACGTGAACCTACTGGACCTCTGATTTGCAGTTGCAAAGCTCTCAGAAACGCATGGTGAGAAGTAGGAGATCTTGGCTCTTGCTCCTCCGGAGAAGCCACTAGGAGTTTGTGACATGTCACAAGCCACGTGCTCTTCCCACGGCAACAGTAAAGAGATGAAAAAATGTGAAAATGTAAAGTACACAGGAATATTAACTTCATTTTTAAAGCAAACTAAGTGAGGATAACCAAAGAAATAACTGCAATTCTCACACTTTTAAGTAGAAGACCAGAAGCCTTGTACAAATGGTGATGCGCTCCCTGCCAACAGAGAGGAACCCTGGGGATCCTACAAGGACAATTAAGCTACACAAGAATAAATGATTGTCCCTTCAGAACACAAACCAGAGAGATCACTCGTTGTTCACTGCAGAGACTGCAGCATCCATGTAATTGTTGAGGCAGCCACTGAAACGAGCAAAAGATTTAAGGAAGAAAGTTTAAGATGGTGTATCTTTATCAGTCTCCATTATTGCTTGTTTTTATCCTGCTTGGCTGATTAAGTGAGACAACTGGTAATGTTATTTGTGTGGATAACAATTTTCCCCTCAGCATCATCTAAAACAACGGGCTGAGAATCTGATACTTAATTCTTTTGTTTCCAATTTTGTATGTGCTACACCTTGTTTAAAAAAAAAAAAAATTAAATTGCTATTTTAATCAGCATTAAATTCCAAAACTTCAAGACACACAGTGGGCAACCACAGTTGAAAATGGCCAGGAATAACCAAGGTGATAAACCAGCAATTCCACACCTTGGCTGATGTATTTGTGTCTCTCTCTCTCTCTCTCTCTATATATATATATGTATATATATTTATCTCTCTACTCATCTCTGAAATCAGGGAAAGCTGCAGAAGGTTGGAAAATATAAACATATTCCTTATCCACAAGATTCCTGGAATTTAACCAAACTAAACCAAACTGCAAGTGCTTTTGTTTCTAGGCCCATACGGCTATCCATAGAAATATGTGCAAAATGAGTGAGACAGTTGTGTGATAGCCAGTACTTTTGTCATTCTGTGAGTATTTAGTACATGCTCCCTGTTTTTGATATTGGCAGTAAACCCAAGGAAAGCTTAGGACAGGCGCAGTGCTTATTAGAGTACACGTAAGTTAAACCACATTGATCTCTCTAATGCAGAAATGCAAATTTCTCCTTCTAAACTAGCAAAAATCTCTTCAAGATTTTGAACAGTACATTGTCCAGTTTAAGAGTACAATTAGAAACATCAATCATAAATATTACCTGGGGCTACTGCTCTTATATGAGAAATATTTGGACTTTTAGTAACTTAATATAGGCAAGTGTTCTACTTCATATCTCTGCCCAAGATGGCACATTTTATCATCAGATTAAACTATTCCTTAAATGTAAAAGGAACGTACTGAGCCTCTCATTAGCACTACAGTAAATGTCATGGCAGTCGTATGTCCAAACGCTGGTAATAACATATAGAATACAGGGTGCTTCAAACAGATGGACCCAATTTCAAAGCAGAGATACTTCAAAATGGGTCCATCTTTTTGAAATACCATGTATATCCTGAGAAGACCCTAGAGAGGAAAGTAAGTAATGTAGAATGAACATACAGCGAGGTGCTGTTGAAGGACATTCCCTTCCCAGCCCGGGGACACCATTCACCTGCTTTCCCTCGTTTCATGGCTGTAGAAATTAAGATTAAGATTTAGATACACAAGACTCTACTGCTGATGAAGGGAACTAATGAAGTTTTGCTTCTGTAGAGGAGTTTTTATCTCGCACCATGCAAAACATGCAGAACAAGAGAAAGGGCACATAATCAAAAAGCATTCCCTTCCTCAAGGACTCTATGGGAAAGTTGATGGTACAAAAGAGAAGTTATCACCTCGTTTTGTGCTGCAAATCCCCAAAACTACCCTTCCAAACACATTCCAGTGATACCACACAGATGGCAAAGAGTGATTTCAGAGTTTGTAGGTGAACACACCTGGCTAAAAACCTTATTATTCACTTGTTTCCTTGATCCTTTCAAAGACACTGGAGAATGGTTTGCTTGCTAGCGGTTTCTAATGTACACTTCATCCATTGCACCTGTTTTCAAGTGAGAAAACCTTGCAAATGGGCAGAGGTTTCTGCATTACAACTCACTGGGGCAATATGGCCATAAGGAAATGCAAATATTGTTCAAAGATATATGACATTTTTCCTGCTCTTTAGGGAGAGCTGCTTGGAAGCAAAGAAGGACAACGAGTCTGTTCTTTGTTGCCGGAATGTAAAAATCAGGGAACACTTCTGGTTTGGGGACTCTTTCTAAACTTGGAATGACAAGACCTGTTTTGCTGGGCTTTGAAAATCTACCAAGCATCAAAGGCCAACAGCCAGCCCCACATCACCAGTTCACTACTCATAACTCTTCCCTGGTAGAAATAATGACTGAAAAGACAAATAAACATCAATACGAGCATCTCATAAGGAAGTGGAGCGTGGAAGCTGAAATAAAAACCCTCACTGAAGCATGAACAAATAAATAAATACATGATGAACTATTCATGGAAAGGAAAATCAATATCTGAGAAGTGAAATTTATAGAAAGAGTAATTTCACTGTAACAGGTCTGAAGAGCAACGGAAAGGAACTGTAAATATGTACAATATATGAAGTACCCAGTGGAATGACACATCTGTGCTTTACTTTATCACTCATGACCACCCAAAAATCCAGGAAGAGAGAACGATGATCCTGCTTTACAAGCACCGTAGCCTGGTCCCGGAGTCCAGGCACACATCAGGGACAGGACAAAGCGGAATTAATGGAGGTATTTTAGGCTCAACTCTGTTTAGCATCACCTGGGTTATTACATAGTGTCAAGCAACCCAAGTGAGTACTGCAATGTGAGTATACATAGAGCTGCAGGCAAAGAAAATGCCCCAGTTATTGGCAATGACACACAGGTTGAAATCTCGGGCACAGACAGACGATGTTTCTCATCAAAGCTGACTTGGAGATGTTTGATATCAGACCTTGAAAAATAAACCAAAGCATTTCAACACCACCAGCAAATTAATCAGTGAAAAGTACTGCTTCATCGAATTTATTTGTGCTCATTTGTGTTTGTACTTGAAAACAAACAAGGGGAGAGTTTAACTGGCAGTTTTATACCTTTTGATCCCCTAACTAAAAAGAAAATAGGAAAAGGAAGAATTCCTGGTGAGATCCTGAAGTTATCTGCAGCACTCATCCAGATCTATTGCTTTGATGAAAACATCATTCTCAGATTTATTTGATTTCATGATACACTCCAGTTAATTTACAAAATAAGGCGTCATGTAGAAAAACAAAAAGTTCTCAAACACGTAACTGTGTACTATATTAAAAAAGCGTGAATTAGGAAACTGGAGATTTCAGCTATAGTAGGAATTAGTCTTTTTACCAAGCTGGTAGTTTTAGTTTTTCTAAGGCAGCTCTTCCGAGATAAGAGCCGCTGCGATGCTGCCTTGGGAAGGGATAACGTTTTATTCTAATCCAGCTCTAAGTTTATCTGGGCTACGGCGTTTGAAAATCACCCCTGGAACCAGAGCCTGAAACTCTCACCCTTCCTGCTCATTCATTTAACTGAGTTGTTCCGGTTAGGTCCAACTGCTTGTAAGAGTTCTAAAGTCATTCTCCTGCCTACCAAGTTAATCAAAAAGCAATCTCTGACTCACTCCTTCCCACACGGCTTCATAGTAACTTGCATACTATAAATAATAACATATATACAACTGCTACAATGTTCTCAATTTGAGAAACAAAACATCTGATGTATGAAAGTCTAGTAGTGATTGAACACTCGGCACACGTGGCTCCTTCTCTGTCCTTCCTTTGTTGCATTATTTTTTCCGATTAGAGCCACCACATTCATTTTCTAAGCATGCTGTAGTATTTTTAGCTCTTATCTAGAAACAACCAGTCATGTATTTGTTTGTTTTCTTTAAATACCCTCTCACATAGTAGAAACATAACAATGGAATTCAAGTTACACATTGTTCTTGCTAATGGGAGCAAAATGGGCAAAAAGCCGCTCGGCTAAGGACAAATTTTTTTGAACGGGCATCATACAGAGGAAGAAGAGAAGAGATATATATGGTAATAAACTTAGAAACTTCAATAAATAGCTAATTGCTGTTGCCATCCTAATTGCTTTATCAGTAAAATACTGTAATTTGACAAAGCAAGTTAATGGCACACAGTGTTTGTGCACACCTGCCTTGTAGTGCAAGCGCATCAAAGTAATGTGATATAAGCCACCCCATACAATCTTCTTCTGAACAAAATCTAATGATTTTATTTCACTTAAGGTGAAAATCCTTTCTAGCTGTTAATGTTTTTCATAAAAAGTTCAGTCTCCATTGTCAGAAGAATTTAAAGCCCAGAGGGAACTTCCGAGGCATAAACAGGATTAAGATTTCTTGATGCTTTTTACATAACACATTTCATACCCCAAGATGAAAAACCTCAGTGTATGAACATTTCCCACATGCCTTTTCTATGCAGATGCTTTTCTTTTTTATCCCAAAGCACAGACACAGTCTAAATAGCAATGACAGAGTTTCAGCCTTTGTCATGTTAGCTTACAAAATAAATATTAAAGATCACATAAAGGGACGCTTTCCATTATAATAATGTACAAGAGGCAGCAGCTCTCAGCTCTCTCCCTATGGAAAATGTGCCAAACATGCTCTTCTGTATCAGTATGTGGCTGAGAAATTCAAATTGTGAAACCCCTGTTCTCCTGCATGTAAATGCTACACCAGAAAGGCTCGCGGTGCCAAAAAGCAAAGGAAAAGGAAACAGCAGGGAGAAGGATGGGAATTTGGTGCTACCCTAAAATGCAGAGAACACACCTGAAGTGTGAAAATCACTATGACAAACTCAAACGATATTTCTTTACCCAAGAAAATGGTTTGCCAATACTCAATATTTCCTCTTTTTTTTTCTTTTTTACATGCCATTCGATGTGCAATAAAATAGAATTTTACAATGTGAGAAAACTTCTACCAACTTTTATCTGTACCAAAACTGGGAAAAATGAAGTGGTCGATGTTCGGGCTTTTCAAATCCACGCATATTTTCCCAGGGGAGAGGAGATCAGCCCCAATACTTTTGCTCAATGACAGAGTTTATCTATTGGTGCCCCAGATTAACCCTCGTGTCTTCAGATGCCCCCATCCCATTTCCGAGTGAGCAAAGCACACACCAGTGGCCATGGTCACCTCTGGGACAGACACACCATCAGCTCGGGAAATGAACCAGCACATTACTATTCACACCTGTTTTTTCGTGCAACATCTCCATGCAGCTGGTTTGATGTGAAATGATGCATAACGCTCCAAGAATAAAAGTGATAAGGATTCATTTATATTACATATCAGGAGGGGTAATTTTACTTTACAAAATTACTTTATCAGTAGCTAATTTGTCCAAGCAAACCGAGGAAGAACTTCCACTGTGACCGCCCTGTGTGACCAGTGACCCCAACGGGCTGTTTGCAGATAGAAGGGAAGACCCCTCATGTTGCTCTGACACCAGTTTATAACTTGAGCTTGGATATTTACTGCAACATTCAGCTCACTGGCAGCTTCTTGCTGTTGTGTTAATAAAGTGTTCTTATTTTTTTGCTTTATATATCAATGATATGAATAATGTCACAGGGAGAGATTCTATGGAACATCAATAAAAAAATGCCTCTTACATTACCTTGCGATTTCACATTTCAGAGAGTTCAGCAATTTATCTTGAAACAGAATATAAAACCCAATCTAAACAAGGAAACAAAAAACCTGCGCAGCAATTTATAAAGAGATGCCCACAGTAATACAATTTCTCTGAAAACCTCTGAGCAGAAGTAGGTTTCCATTAGCAACAAAATAGCAGAAGTTTCAAAGTTGTTTTCCTAACAGTTGTTGATTCTATCTACATTATCAACGCAGTAATAACAGTAAGAATTCACACAACTATTTCCTTTCCAGGACAAAAAGCAAGTAGTTTGGTGATGATGAGTTTTCAGTTTTAAATGGCCAGTCTTGGAGTAAAAAACTACTGAATTTTTTAATGTAAAGGCTAAACACTTAAGGAAATATATCTCTATGTCATATGCCAATAATATATATCATTGTACACATTCCATCACATGGTCAATTGTCACATCTGTACAAGTACACACACATGTATGTGACAAATAAATGTAACGATTTCACTTCACACAAGTTCTATTGAGGGTCGTCACACAGAAGAATTCGAGACTGGTAAGAACACACCAGTTCTGGAACAGAAAACAGTCCCAGTAAGCGTGGGCTAAAGCTTGAATTTCAATGACCACCGGTCTGTGGCACAATTAACACCGAACTGGGCTCCAGGATTCCCGACATGTCATGGTGCATTATCTTAACATTCTGTTCTTCACATGCCCAGAAACCCCTTCCATTATGGATGATCACAATCTGTTCCCTGTCTGGCACCAGACTGAGGTTTCACTACAGGACAAGCAGACCATTTTTTGTGGTTAATGTGGCTCATCAAAGCCCAGGGATGCAGGCCATAGATCTCTTTGCTACTTTCTCAAATGGCATCAAGAGCCTTTCTACAATGAAAAGAAATTCAACAGCAAGAAGCACCAGGTGAGTTGTATCAACAATTCTGAGAAAACAGCACTGGAAAGTTGTGTGGGAACTGCTCTTACAGAAAAAGTTTCAGTTCTTCCAGTTGCTTCTCAAAAAGCAACAAAAATTTGAATTAAATTGCCTAACACTATTACTGACTCATGCCTGTATGACAACAAAAGCCCTTTAAAAGGCAAGTTCAATCCCATCTAATTTAAAATATATATTTTTTTCATTAATCAGAAAAAAACAAAACTAATTTAACCAAATGGCTGAATCCTGGTTCACTTTAGGTTTAAAAAATCTTCGTGACGATGTAAAGCCAAGTGCATCACAGTTAGAAATTCATGCGAACATCATGCCATGGAATCACTCTGCTCCATCTGTCCTGTGGTGAACGGAAAGAGGACACATTTCACATCCCAAGTCTGAAGTATTAACAGCCTGGAAAGCACCGTATGTTTAAAAGAAAAACTTTAAAAGAGAGTATGGATCATTAAAAGGACAGACTGAGGTCTGCTTGGTTTTGTTTGGTTGTTTTTTTCTTATTGTGAAAAAGTAGGTCTATATGAATGAAAATGTTTTAAATAACAAGAGTTGTCACATGCCATAGTGACCCTGAAACTGTGTCCCCAGCACCCTCACATTTTCCTACCTTTTTCTTTTCCATTTCTGCAAGCCTGACAGCGTTTGAAACAGAAAATGCCAATCGTAAAGTCAAATCTGTTAGTTTATAATGTTTGGTGTAGAAACAAAATTATCGATGAAATATAATCAAAAGACATTCATCTCTAGAATTCCATTAAAATTGAGCTTCAAACCAGTAAATCCCCAGACGCAAGGCAGACAAACTGCATACCAAGGGCTGAAAACATCAAGAACAGAATCAAAAACGCCGTGGAGAATTAAGGAAATGTAACAAAAAGAAGCAACAATTTCTCTTTGTGCGTTAAATTTATCTTCTCTAAATAGCAAGAAAAATGCAAAAAATTATTGCACGCAGCATCATTCAAGTGCAGAATTTCCTCTCCTCTTTTTTCTCCAAAAGGAGCCTAAAGCTTGTAATATACATGATCTTTGTCCCAGTGCCTCTCTTGAAACAGTGGAATACAGTATATATTATTTGAAGCAATGACTGTAACGTATTTTAATAGATGCTAGTATATGCTAGACTCCATTAGAGTACAGAATAGAGAAGACACTTTGCTTCATTATCATTGTTTATTATTTATGGAGAAAGAAAATGAAACTTGGAAGGAAACCACGATCAAACATGCTGAACATCACAAATATATGTAAAAAAGAGTGTAAATAGGAGCAAAATCTTCATTCTCCGAGCAGTAATGACATTAACAATGAAAATGGTAAACTCTGGTGTAATTTGCATGCTTTTGTTTTGGCGTTCTACAGCAAATGACACTTCTGCAGACATAAACTGCCTTTCAAAAATAAAACGGAGGAGAATTTTAAATGCAAATTTTGTTCATCTGCGTGCAAAAGCTCATCTTTGATTAGAGTTGGTAGCGGCATCAGAAATGATAATTATACCCAGGGTCGCCTGTTTGTGCAGATGAAGAAGTTCAGTGTTTCCTGGAGTTGTTCGGCATTGATGTCAGGCTGCCTTGTTCCTCTACAGAGGGAGATGAGGCACAGTTGCCTGATCTTAAGCATTAATATGAAACAATTCATCTATATTAAAGTAAAAATACAGACCTACTCATTCATTCCTGTCCATTAAAGATAATGATATTACAGGCATTCTCATGCATTTCCAACAGTTCTTGTTCTCTACTGCTGCCTTCCCTTACCCACACGAGCCCATCCACATTAAGAGCATAGAAACCACTAGTATACATTTTGCTTCCAAATATTTTGCTAATCTAGTGGAAAGATGTTATAAAATAGTTCTGAGAATTAACTATTTTGTTTTCCCTTTTAGATAGATGCTAAATAAGCTTTCAGAGCTAGATATTAAAATAGCAACTAAACAAGGAAATAGCTTGTTTGTTCATTTCAAACTAACAAAGCCAATTTCTACTATAAACCACCAGTCTTGTCTCAAAAAGGTGAATTTTAATGTTAGTTGATATTCTCTTTTTTCTGTTTTCCTTTTTAAAAAAAGAAGAAAGAAAAGACTCTAGAAAATATGACACGACAGCCACTGGTTCTTCTAACTAAGTGAAAACTAAAGACACAGCGAAGGTGTGAAATGCGTTCATTGACACCATGAAGACAGAAGTAACTCCTGGCCGTACGATTGCACTCACATGGCTCTGGACACTGTAATTTGGAATTTCTTTACTGTTTTGTATGTATATGTTTAACGAAATACACAAAACACCTTTGCAACAACATCCCTGCAGATCTGAGGTTCAGTCGTGCAGGCTCTGGTCATTGTTCAGGCTTTTTAAAAACCACGACCTGAAGGCCTTTTCCTCCGTGACCTGCCATTCCAACCAAAGCTCTCAAGATCACCATTTGTAACAACAGATTTCCCAAAGTAAATCAAGTTTGATGCAAAGAGGGAATTTTTTCTTCAAATGCAAATGTTCTTTATATTGTTCATCCTCAGAATAGCAGATGTAGAAGCAAAACAGCATAAATTATTATTGACCTCAGCAGGAATAATTGATGCTCCTGAGCCATTTGATGTGTGTAGCCAGGAGGGAGCTGTCTGACTGTATAAATTTTTACACATCTTTCAGCTAATTTACAGATCCGGTGTAAAATCAAATGCTCAAGGACATCATAAATATTTGTGGCACCCTCTGAAGAACTTTGGGTTCATAAACCAATGAATTGATGACACTAATCCATAAATGTATTCCCTTCATCTCCGACAGATACAACCTTCATTTGATTGAATTGCTTCAGAGCACCATAAGAGAGGGCAGAGCAGGCAGCATTTCCGTGGTATGAAATACATGGTTCGCAGTGCAACAAGAGGAAAAGCTACGTCTGACTTTTTCTAAGACACACCGAAGAATTTCTAACAACTACTGTCAAATACTTGAAAACAGAGTGGGGGCAAATGTTACTTGAGATCCACCATAATTATCAGAAAGTTAATATCTACATATTAACTCCATCTGTCAATGGTACTAGATCTTAACTCTTTCAACTTTCCACAAACATTCATTTTTAACAATTACTAACATACCCTTCTTAACAACTATCAAGGAGTCATTTTATGAACAATAAGGGACATCTTGAAAACCAGGATCAGATCTCACATGGTTTAATTAGCTAAACCCCGTTCATTTTCATTTCAAGAGGTTGATTTGCACTACCAGAAAATCTGGACACACACCATGATGATAAAGATCTGGTTTCAATACAGGTATGTTGCCACAAAGAAACTTGCCCGCAGATGGCAAATGGCATTTATTGTCATCTTCTTGCAGAGAGTGCCATAATCTGCCAAGTAGAGGAATAATCTCAAACTCAGCACTGAACATTAACAAAGAGAATTTAAATGCCCATGGTGCATATGTCCTCTAGTTCTAAATTCTCAGCCTCTCCCCCTCTTATATTTTTGAATGATTTATGCTATACTTAATTTAATTAGGAATTTACAAAAGAAAACAGCAACTTTAAGAATACAGTAAGCAATACGTAATTTAAAAAGAATAAACCTGTTTGTGGTGCCTTTAAAAATTGCTTGTAATTTTTTGTTGACTGCTGCTCATAGTGTTTCCTTAAAACCTGGAAATTAATACTATTTCCATCCATTTTACCACTTATGTTTCAGCAGTTTCACAGATATTTCCCTACTCCTATGCCTGTGTAGTAGAGCAGAACCCATCAGTGTTGCAAAAAAAAGGCAATAGTTACTTTAAACAGAATTTTATCAGATAAGAAAAGTGGGAAAGCATCATCCAAACACCTCGAGCAGCATATTGGATTAGGGGGGTAATGCCAAGATTGTCTACGTTCCTTCTGTAGTCACAACATAATTACACAACTCACTCAAAGATTCCTCAAAAAGCCACATTACTGAAGCCAAGGTTATTATAAGAAATAGCCGTCCGTGGTTGTGCAAATGTTAAGGTGAAATGAGTTAATAACTTCCTATTATCTGCTGGTAAAGCTGCTACCTCCATATGTGGAAATAAATGACATGAGACGAAAGCTAAATTAAACAACTGATAATTTATGTGAGGCAGCAACAGAGTACAGATGGTCATCCTGAGCTGCACACAACAGCAAATTCACCTCCTTCCATTTGGAAAACACTCATTTAAAAGATTCCTTTATTGAAAAGCATGCTAATGTAGAAAGCACTTGAAAACATTAGAGGAACATTATGGTAAGTACTCATACACTTTAGCAGAAAATAAATCTACGAGATGCTAAACCTCCCTGTTCCAAAGCTTGATAATAAGAACTTGGGAGAACATTTCCAAGTCCTGGACTCAAATCCCTCCTCTGCCTGAGGGAGTTTTGTTTCTCCTCCTCCTCATGATTTAACCCAAAGCCAAGGGGAGCTTTTCAGAAGGCGTTCAATGCTCCACTGATTTTCTGACCATTCTAAGAGCTCCAACAGGAGGGAATGGAACATGTGCAGAAAAATAAAGTCTAGGACTTCTTCTTGGATGTGGGGCTTCACGTTCTCTACACTACAACGACTGAAACTGAGGTTTCCCAAATACAGTCCAGTTTTCAAGTCTGGATAAAACTGTGTAAAACAGAAGGCTACAATTCATCTTTCCTAAAATCTTCTGTCAGGTGAGTTCTGGCCTTCTTTGCCAGCAGAAAACCAGGGTTGGAGAAGTGGAGAGAGATTCTGAGACTACCAAAACCCTGAGCAAAGGAAGCGGTAGAAAGAGCTCTGTCAAGTTGGAGGAGATTATAAGAAGAAAGAGAGTCAACAAAACCTCAAACTGCTCCTTAGTATTCTTTCCAGTGGCTCTCTGAAAGAACATTTTTAACGTCTTTCCAACATCTGCTTCTGCAGGTGAGGAAGTCAGAGCAATGCCAACCCTGCGGGTCCCAGAGGAGCCGAAAATAGGAGCCAGATGAAGAGCAATTCGTGTTAAAATCAACTGGCTTTGAGCGTGCCTGGAGGCAGAAAGCTGGGCACCACAAATCAGATAAAGATTTTGTGAATAGTGGAAGTGACTGGAAGTTCTATGCACATTATTTGAAACTATTCGGGTACCTGTGCCCCGCTCGTCACTGTCTCAAGTGGCTTTCTTCCTACGCATTTTTTTTTTCTGACTTTGTGATCATAAATAACGTTCATTATTTAATTCTATGTGTGGTTTGTCAATTCTGTAGAAAAGTTATCGTTTTCTTCTAAATTCTTCAAGAGTTTGTAGAAAATGATGTACCCAAATATAAAAGATGTTAAATGTTCTTTAAACCCCGAAAAATATTATCAGTAGATTTGCAATCCAGTATGCAATGTTTTTCCTAAATGCTTTATCAAATACTGTGCAAATACCTACAGGGTTCACAGTCTGAAGAGATTGCAGCTCATCTTGTCCCCATTGTCACGTAGGCCAATTTACAAGAGATTCATTCCTTTAGCAATAGGTTGGAAAAAATCCCTTGTCTTAAAAGCAGCGTAGCATGAATAGATCTTTATATACCTATTCAACTAACACAAACTTTTAAATTACTTTATAAATGTATAATGAAATAGCTGCATGTCGGTTACATATATTTACGTTAAACTCTAAACCAGTTCAATATAGTACCACGTAGACCTTAGCATGGGCTGAAAAACACAAAAGCTGAGTAAATACCTAGTAAATCTTTAACAGCGCATGACCTGGAGATAGCAGTGTTGAAAAGAAAATGGGCTTCCATTTGATAAGTAGTATTACATGATATGATAGATATCAGCGCTGAGACAAACTGTCTGTTATAATGATATTAAGAACACTAGATATCAGTGGGAAACATTAAGAAAAACCATACTCATTGTTCATTTAAATAAACAAGAACCATTATTAAAGCATTATTCTCCGTCACATTCATTTTTGTCTCTATCTGATTCAAAAGCTTACACACAGCCTTCTCCCACGGCTTTCACATCACAGAAAAAAATCTGCTAAAAATCAATAGAGCTCTATATCCTTTCAAGAAGACTGCCCAGATTGCTACTGCATGGGTAGGTTTGTACTGTACGTGCTCTAACAGCTGCTTTTGTCAAGATTTATATACCTCTTCAAGTGAACCTGCTTCCTTCTTTCTTAACTTGCCCTAATTCCAAATGACTGGGGAATAGTGTCTACAAACGAATCTAGCACCAAGACAAGCGTGTTAAAACCCCGTCACCTCCAGTTTTGTGGGGGAGTTTTCTCTGATGTTGCTGGGAGAATCTGCCAGGAAAGCTGTTCGAGATTTTCCATTCCAAGTTGAATTTTACATACCAAGCTTTTTGAATCTCCGAGCTGACATCTACCAAACGAGTTGTCAAGTTCTAAAAGAGTTTTCAGAGGCATTCAGAAAATACCGTGCTTGTAAAAGAGTGGTTTCCAGCATTCAGAAAACCCTTAGCATTGATTAATTCATTCCATCACAAATTTATTCCATCTCGCTTCTGAATTAATCGCCAAATACTTCCCCCTCTTATTTGAGTCATGCTTTTGGTAGCTTTAGACACCAACTCCTTGTTCTTAGAAAGGAAAAATGCCTTGCCTTACTACCTACTAATAACACGAGGCTTTACAAATATTACTAATTAATTTTAAAAATTAATTAACATTTTAAAATTACTAAAAATTAGTCAAAAACAATAAGTGATATGCTGATTTTAGCTTCCATAATTGAGTTCTGCATTTTCATGGACATATAAGAACTATGAAGCTAATATTGGTCTGTATAATCTTCTATTATTAATTTTATTCCCCATCTATTCTTCAGTTTCTATGTTCTTTGTCTCTTGGAAACAATAACAGAGAAATTAAACCTCAGGCAGCATTTCCTCTCACATACACAGTACCACACTGTATCCGTTATTAGGACTCAAAGATGTAAGTTCTTAAAGAACTTATTTGCTATATGGTTTTGGGGAAATCACCCACTGAGCTTCTCCATATCACTGTGCTCACTTAAAAATAACCATCAAATATTCAATAACATCTAGAGACCCACAAAGACCAGCTGACCTGATCTGTTTTTAATGCACTATCTCCTGTCGGGGCCTGGATCAGTAACTTGATGTGGCCAACAGCATTTACAGAGGAAAGAGGTGTCTGGGAGTGGTCTGAAATACCCAAGATTCTGCTTTAATTATCACTCTGTTTACAATACAGAGATAGCAAGCGAATAAAGTGCAAAGGAAAAAACATACAATGGGAATCATAAAACCCCAAAGTAGATTCCACCTGTCTCCTTAAAAAGCAGCATCACAATCTCACGGTTATTTTTTCTGGACTAATGATGCTTTAGCATCCTTACACCTCTCATTGCTGGGATGTCAGGAAGAACAATATTGCCACGATTCGAATTTGCATTACTCAACGAAATATCAGCCTTACCTTTTGAAATTTTTGCCTTACTGTATGGCACAAGCCCTTTCAAAAGGAAAACCACAATAATCCTGGTTGCAAGCAGATCCAGACTTGCTGACCCAGCGTGTTTGGGCTGTGTTCAGACCTGTGTTCCACAGTCACTCCTTTCAACACTTGACAGCAGTATAAGACTATACAATAAAAATGTTTTACTGGTAAAAATGATCACCAGTTGTGAACAAAAACTACTCCATAAAACCTTGTGATTGGTGTCTTGACATTTCCCAAATCACTACTCTCCATAAGCCCCAAATGATTCACAAAAATCAATAGCTACTGGCAGAACAATACTTTACACAGGTGACGGGCAACAGGCTGCGTAATGTTATCATTTTAACCTCTGTGCCAGCACAGAGGATATTAAAGTTCTATTTTTTGGCATACATGGCTCTTAATACATATAAATGTACACGAAAGCACACAGGAAAATAACCAATAGTTGTTGAATCAGTGAGATTATGGACTCAGTGCCTGTAAACTAACACCAAGGAAAATAAGGTTGAGTCTAGAGAGAATAAGGGCTGCTCAACTACATGAACACATCACTGCTTTGTTATATATTACAGCTCTCCACAGGAAAAAGCCACAAACAGGTTTCATATACATATGGAATTTTTGCTTACATATGAAAATACTAGTTATCTAGACTTGCTCATGTAATCATATCCCAACATAAAACCTAACACCCATCAAGAACAGTAATGTCTGCTTCAGAGCTCATCGCTGGTAAAGACGAAGCGCCTGTTGTACAATAATACACCCTTTCAGACTCTATGTTTACAGTAAATAAATTCAATGTTTTTATTAGTTAGAAATATGGATGCAAAGAGGAAGGAATTAATTGCACAGTTTTTTAAAAATGGAGATTTAGCATGTTGGAGAACAGTAGTGAGACACAAAAATAGTAATTTCACAAATAATTGAAGAAAAAACAGTAAGATGAAGGATAGCAAGTTAACAGACTGAGTGACAGTATCAACTGCAAATTGAGTAGCAAAGTACAGCTTGCATAGGTTCTGATTTTCCAGAATCCTGCATCCAAATTCCTTGGAGCCAGCTGCCTAATCCGCTATTGCCTGTGAGAATATCAATCACTGATCATATAGCGAAAAAATATTTCCAAAATGGAAGGGAAGCATAGCAGAACTAAGCATCTAAACAGCCCTGGCTCCTGCCCCCATTTCCAGAGCCCGTCAGCACAGTGCATGAGGTCTAGCTGGCAGGATCTTGAAAGACAAGAAGATGAAGGATTTGTGCTGCAAAATTCAATCAGTGACAGAGGGGGGAGTGAGGTTGTGTTTTGAAGTCCTTAGTCTTGGAGCTAATACAGAAAAGAGAAAGCAGTCAAGGGAATTCTATGTGGCTCTGACACAGAGAAAACCAAAGCCAGGAGACTTGGAGTCAGAAATATGTTCATGGAGTCATTGAGTCTGGGAAGGAAACACACAGACAGAGAAGCTGCAGAAGCACTTTTTGCAGGAGGGTTTCTCCAGCTTCTTTCTTTCATTTACTTTTCTCCTCCCTTCCTCAAGCCCTTCATAGGGCACATTTGAGCCCAGATAAGGTCTAAGCTTCCTGATGGTTGAAATAAGCTCTTCCCTGTGTCACATATGGCTTCATTACATAAAGAAAAGCGATCTGATCCACTCTGACTGGAGGGGCAGCTCCGTTATTTATAAGTACACACATCTATAATATTGCTAACAAAACAGCACGTGGACGAAATTCTTGTGCTCATTGTAAGGAAGAGGTCAGACATGATGACTTGCAGATCCCAAATGGCCTGAAGTATCTATGAATTATTTACCATCTTTACTACCTGATCAGAATGTGTATTTTCACATGACTGGTACTGTTGGTCTTGGCTTATTTTTGCCAAATACACTAAGAATGAAACTTGACATATCAAGGTTTTATATTGGCATGAGCAGTAACAAAACAGAACTAAAAAACATAAACTGCAAGAAAAGCAGGTCAGATGTCAGGTTGCTGGTCAGGAATGAAATTCTGCTGTATTTTGAGGTCACAACATGCAATATAAAATCTCATCAGTATTCAGGAATCCTGTGTATGCACATAAGGAAGGGGGGTGGAGAGGGAAATGTCCAAAAAGACTTAATCTATTCAACATTTTCCTGTTTGGCCTCCTGAAGCAGAGAACAAGGATAACATTAAGAAGAAATACAAAGCTCCCTCTTAACATACAAGATCTAACCAAGAGTTTTGACTGAAAATTATGTTCAGTGACTATACAACTAAATCCCTAACATGTTTCATAAACCTAAGTTCTTATTTCTAGATAAGATCCAGAAATATGAACAGTGTGTTCTCCTATTGACATTTAGTTAGTGAGATGGCAATTGAGAGGAAGAAAACAGTAAGGGAAATACATTCTTACCACAATTTGGCTTATTCTCAGACACATTTATTAAGATATTTTGATTGACTCCCAATACATTCAGTGCTTGAAGCTCTCGTTGACATCTGCAAAAAAAAGCTACAGACCTCTTCAATGGGAAATCCTTCAATAGTTTTTAACAGACCTCATTTGCAATTCTGGCAAATTCCCTTCAAGTCCCTGACTCACGGTTGTATTTGGTCTCACTCAAGTGCATTGGGAAGTTTATATTCCAGTCTGTACTCGAGGACTGTCTCTCACTATTTAGACAAAAGAAAACAGACGAGAACAACAACATAACTATGGCTTTAATTCCTTGCAGTGCAACTAAAGCCTCAAGGGCTTACTCCTCAGCAAGGAGGATGGGGAGCTTCAAATTAATCTGGCTGGAATTTGCTAATATTACAAGTAGTAGGGGATCATTAAGCTCTCAGCAGCCCAGGGGGATACACAGAGTTTGGAAAATGTGACAACCAAAGGCGAACCTAGAGGACTTCCTATGAGTCAGACTGCTGGAGCGCAATGGAGCGTGCCTGCCAGGACCTCTCCACACAAGAACGCATCTCATACACCTGTAAATCTACGGCAAGGAGATACATGTGCACAAAGTTTCCTGAGGGGCACCTGGTTTCCCTGCAGTACAGTTACATGCACGCTTAGTTCTGCTCCTGCGTAATTATTAACTATCCATTTAGCGTTGACCATCGACCTGATCCAACTCTTCTGGGGGAGAAAAACCATAATTTTGAGAAGAGTGCTGTCAGTATTGTTATTGGATTCCAACATTCTCAGAAAGTTCAGCATTTCCAGTGAACAGCTGAAAAAAAGCTGGCTGGTCAGAAAACAGGAACAGATAATATCGATTTGTCTCATGATAGCTTTTAAGTGAAAACTAATTTGAGGTAATCAGTCTCATTTTATTAATAGACAACAATAATTTCCTCTACCCTGCATTTACAAATACATACAAAAGAGTCTGTTAGTTAAGGACTAACTACAATACCAATGTCATTAACGCACACTGCTGAAAATAACAATGGGGTATAAATTTTACTGCTTCATTACATCCCAGCTGATATAAACACAATCCACACCACCATCTCACATCAAGAACCATCATATTTGGTAAACAAATAAGAACTACTTTGCAAACTTTTTGCAAAGAAAATCAATACCATTTTTAAATTATCAGACCGATCTAGTAACCTCTACATTCAGATCCTACCCGTTGCTGTAAAGAATGCTCCATTCAACATTTCATTTGCTCCCGCAGTTGGAACACCGCATGATGTGATTTAGAGTCAGTCACAAACTTAATATTATCCCAAAGCAATTGATTACCACTGGGTCTGATCTCAGTCCACAGCTATTAATGGGCTTCACACATTAATCCAATTTAGATGCTAGTGTCATGGAGAGTTGTTCACTTCACAGTTTAATATAGAATATAATGTTCAAGCAGTGGAGAGACTTTACAATGAAAGTGTAAGTATTGAGTCATCCGAAATAGGGGAAGAAGGTATTTTTTAGTTTGTTGAGCCAGGGAGTTACTCACAGCCCGTGGAACACCAGGAAATGACACCTGATCCCAAAATTGGGATCTGGATCTCCATGGCAGTTCTTCATTTAGCACTGTCAGACCTTCCCCTGAGTTACAGGGACAGAGTTGCGTGGATGTGTAAAGGCATTTAATCGGGGATCCTGTGAAGCTCCAACGTAAAAGCTGGTAGACATTTCAGGGAGATGAATGAACTGAGACGGCAAAGAGAACATAATTCTTGATGAGCTGGGGCAGGAACGCATCTAAAGGAGGTTGAGAGAATACAGGGAGAGAGATGGTGACTTCTAGAAATTGATGTGCTATAAAGTAAAGTAAGCTTTGCGTTTTCTTTTCCCTTCCTTTAAACATTAACATAGTCTTTGTAAATAAGGACAAAAATAAACGTTTGTTTGATCGGAAAATTATGTGAATTAAAGGTTTTGTGCTATTTTGCTATTTGACATCTATACACATTAAACCCAAGAGTGTAAGCTATATGATAACAGTGGGGAAGAAGCATTCTGCAGTGAACAATGATCGCTATAAAAGTTCTCTGGCATTGAATAAAGAGGATCTCCCTGATGTAGTTTGTGAAATCACCTCACTTGGATTTTCTGTCAGATTCTATCTAGATGCCCCTTACACTCCAGAGCAACTGTTTGTGGCTGTTCATCTTCACAGAGCCGATCTCGCAGAACCCACGCTCCCCAAGGCTGCTGGGACTGCATCTTGGCTCTTAGCAATGCTATCTGAATATCTGCCTTTCTCTCAACAACGGCCATGGACAAAGACAAGGGTAACGTTCATTTTTTGTTCCCAGAAGATGCAAGTGAGAGCCAATTACAGCTGGCAGGTTTACCAAGTGTACAATGGCCAGAAGGGAAGGATCTGACTAAATAAGTTTACATATGTGGATATACATATATATGTTCCAACCTTGAACTTGCAATCTTGGTATTTTAAACGTATAGCAAAGCTGAGAATGTGGCCCTTTGCTGCAGATTTATAACTCAAAAGCTATAGCAATAAAAGCATTTTTGTCTACTCCATTTACCTGCTCACTCTTCATTGAGAAGAAAAAGTGAAAGAGCAAAAAAAAAAAGCTCTAACTTTTCTTGAATGCAAAATGGATTCAATCAAATGGAAAAGGAATTATAGGTCTGAGCCAATTTTATTGGAAATCCTTTGCAAGAAATATAGTTTGGTCCCAATTCTTAAAAAAATGCAATTTTCAGTTGGAAGTAATTCTTGTTGCTAAAATGGCATTTTAATTTTCAGAGAGCTACGAGAAACCACTAAGAGCTTGAAACAGAAGCAAAATATTTTGAGGATAACCAGCTTACCCTTAGTTCCACATCTGCCAACACAGGCTTTAATTTCAGATTGGAAGAAAATAGCTTTAAACTGCCAAGTAACCAAAGCATAATAAAGAAACAGCGTTACACTCAAGCTTTCTGAGCTATTTATTCAAGTACTGTAAAAGTTGACTATAAAGAACATTGAGTGTTGTAGAAAACAATTGGGTAACTCAGGTATTTAAACAAACTCACAGTGAAACTATATTTGCGATCAGTGTGCAAATAAAGCCATGGACCAGCCGGTAATATGGAAGTTACAAAACTGTATTATTTACAGGAAGTGTGATTGGCAATATAAAGCCACAAAACCTACTTACTATGTGATTTCAGGCTCTTTCTTCAACCTAATCTAGAAATACTACCCACTAAGGGCTTGAAAAGTCTCTTTTCATTGATGACTGGATTTTCTACACCTTTTTTCTGTCTGAAACTTCTAACAGTGAGGAGTCAGCCAGCAATTCAGCACTAAGTTAGCACTAGTGCCCTGCATATGTGTAAGAGCTAAGATTTGTCTTCTCCAAACTGTGGAATGATACGCCCTAGTCCATTACAGCCTCCTGGGTAGAAATGAAATATGACACAAACACAACTATGCAAAATGAAAGCTCAGCTTTAAATGGGTGTGAAGCCAGAGAAGAAACCCCAGGAAGCTCTTTGTTAGAATTGTGCTAGCAGTTCCAAGGTTATTTTCCTGCCTATGGTCACGCTTCTGCTTTTTTATGTTTTGTTAAATCCATCTTTATCAGAAATTACAATCCCATAGGCATAGCAAAATATTGTTTTATGAAGTGAGCCTCATACAATTTGTAAAGCACCTGATTGTGCCAATTGTGAGTTACTTTCCTCACGTTCCCAGGGTCCCTGTGACGGCTGTAACTCTCCTTGTGGCCCAACTGATCTGTTTGTAGAACCACAACTTAGTGCTTAATTTCTGTCTGAAGTGACAAACTGCCCAGGAGTGGTGACACTGGAAGCTGTGCTGCCATCCAGAGACCTGGACAGGCTGGAGAGTTGGGTGGGGAAAAATTTAATGAAATAGAACAAGGGCAAGTGTAGAGTCTTGAATCTGGGTAGGAACAACCCCAGGTTCCAGTATAAGTTGGGGAATGAGCTGTTGGAGAGCAGTGTAGGGGAAAGGGAGCTGGGGGTCCTGGGGACAGCAGGGTGAGCATGAGCCAGCACTGGGCCCTTGTGGCCAGGAAGCCAATGGTACCTGGGGTGGGTTAGAAGGGGGTGGTCAGTAGGTCAGAGAGGTTCTCCTGCCCCTCTGCTCTGCCCTGGGGAGACCACACCTGGAATATTGTGCCCAGTTGTGGCCCCTCAGTTCCAGAAGGACAGGGAATTGCTGGAGAGAGTCCAGCGCAGCCACCAAGATGCTGGAGGGAGTGGAGCATCTCCCGTGTGAGGAAAGGCTGAGGGAGCTGGGGCTCTGGAGCTGGAGGAGAGGAGACTGAGGGGGGACTCATTCATGGTGATCAATATGGAAAGGGGGGAGTGTCAGGAGGATGGAGCCAGGCTCTTCTCGGTGACAACCAATGATACCACAAGGGGCAATGGGTGCAAACTGGAACACAGGAGGTTCCATTTAAATTGGAGAAGAAACTTCATCATGGTGAGGGTGTCAGAGCCTGGCCCAGGCTGCCCAGGGAGGTTGTGGAGTCTCCTTCTCTGCAGACATTCAAACCCGCCTGGACCCCTTCCTGTGGAACCTCAGCTGGGTGTTCCTGCTCCATGGGGGGATTGCACTGGATGAGCTTTCCAGGGCCCTCCCAACCCCTCACATTCTGGGATTCTGTGATTCTGTGACACCTCTTGGCTACAGAGAAAATGCCCGAGGCGCGATGTGTGGAGTCTGCCCTGGGCTCCGTTCAAAGCATCCCAGTGCAGCCGGGGATTCTGCAGCACTGCAGATCTCATTTCAGCTACAGTTACCAAAAAAACCATTACTCTAAACTTCATAACTGCCATTCAAAGTAGAAAAAAAATTTAAAAATCCCCAAGGCCATGATTCAAAATGTCTCTTTTTTTATCTTGCTTCCCAGGTTTGCTTTCCGGCTTCAATTCGATTTATCAGGTTTGTTACTGAAGATTGTCACAAATGAGAAACTAAAGCAACTGAGCCCTATTTGCATCAGAAAAAATTCACCATGGTGCATGAAACTTAACTCGATAGCTTTCCTATTATTGATGCAATTGTTATCAGCAAGAGGGAGACAGGAGAAAATATGTGAGAGCAAGTACAATGTCTATAAGCTTGACTGGCATAAATGCTCTTCTCACTTTCTTCCTGCTGCGTGAAGACTTGTTTTCATCTAAACTACAGAATATTTCAGAGAATCTAATGTGTTCTGACAGCTAATCTTAAATTGTGTCATTATATATAAAAAGGCAAAAAAAAACCCATAGACACTATATTACCTCTCATACTTTCAGGAAGTTGTATTTTTCTCCTCTTCTTTTCAAATCTAATACATCACACAAGCATTCACTGAAAAGACTGCTTAATCATTTCTATCATCTTGCTTGAAATTCACCCTTTAGTACTGAATTGGTGTTTCTGGTGCAATGTATTTGTAGACAAGGATCTCCCTGCCTCGTGAAGGGATCCCTCAAAGCAGTCAGCAGAACGCGACACAAACGTGGCTTACGACAACCTTATACAAATTTTGGTGCCTAAAAATACAGTTCCCAGGGTCAAAATCTAAAAATTATCCTAATTTCTTGCCCTCACTAAAACCAGTAAAAGACAGCATTTAAAAAAATCCTATTCTTTAAAAATCTGCCTTTTTAATGGATATAAATACCATAAATTCTCATTAAGACTGATCAGACAACATTTAAAAACTTAGGAGACAGACCTTCTAGTTCCAGAAGTACTTAAGCAGGACAGTAAATGGCACTTAGACCCAGGAGCTTGAGAGCTTCTGCAACCGCCCATTGAGCCTCCAGACCCTTCACAACTAAGTAAATGCTCTAATCAGACACTCCAGCATTTCTGACTCAAAGAACAACAAGCAGCTGGGATTTCGGCCACGTCTGCACTGCGCACTTCACTGTGTGCAAAGAAACCTAACACGGTATAAAACCGCCCAGGTGTCTGAAGGAGTTTCGGGTATTCTGGAAAACATTCGCTTTAGCAACTGTAACATACGTTTTAGCATTTTATTTCAATACGTGATTTTAAAATCATTTTAGAAAATTATAGTGACTCTTACACCAACTTATTGAAAGAGATTTTCACATTGGCCCTTTCTGGATTTGATTTTGCAATCATAACTCTCTTTTGGCAGAAAATGTTACTAAATACAGAGCATGCAAAGCTGGGCTAATACTAAAACCAAGGGCCTTGAACATGAACATGTAATGTACATCTAAAGCCAGACTAGGAAGAATGAGGAAGAGATCTACAAACTGAACATAATTTTTACTAATATGTAACAAGGAACTTTACTATCATAACCACTGTAAGGTACCTGCTCATCTAAACACCCTTTCACCCAAATGAATCTTAGGTACCCCCTTACATTTCAGCTCTCCCTACTAACAGCAAATGAGGAAAACAAACGGCTTCTGGTTTGTATCTGTTCTTACACCTTGCTTACGTTCAAAACAAAACATAAACTACCTAAAAACCTGAAAGCCAGTATTTTAATTTGAAATTGTAGTACACCCAGCATTAAATGGCCTAACAAGGCGCCTACGAAATCTCAGTTTTCTTTTATCAATTTATAACTAGAACATTGGCACTTATGTGTATATATATACACACACACACATTATGAGACATGGTGGCTGTAAACAGAAGCTAGGGAAAAAAACAGAACACACCAACAAACACAAACCAACCTAAGCCAAGGCTTATTCATGTAAGTAGTGATTAAATATTATTCGTCAGTATCTAAAAAGCACAGAGATTCTTGTCACATCAGGTTGTTAGTCTGCCAGTCAGCTCTGACAGATTTGCCATTAGCAAT